>NW_028261383.1:110396619-110561306 GCF_051295495.1 Thamnophis sirtalis | reverse complement strand
CTGCTTAGGTCATTGTGGTGAAAGTAGTGAGAGCCTGAGGATGCTGCTGATACATGATATGGATATAACATATAATCTCTGCTATCTTTTTTATTTGGGGACCTCAAAGTTGACTCCTTGTGACCACCTGGACTAAACCCTGAAGATCAAGGAGAGATTCAACCTAGAAATAAGGATAATTTTTCTGAGAACAATTAACCAATGGAACAGCTTGCCTTTGGAAGTTGTGGGAGCTTCATCACTGGAGGCTTTCAATAAGATATTGGAAAGCAATTTTAAGAAATGATATAGGGTTTCCTGCTTGGGTGGGGGAGATGACCTACAAGTTCCCTTCCAATTCTGTTAATCTCTCTAGAACAATTTCTCAGCAAGATTCAGAAGTTGTTTCCATTATCTCCTTCCTAGCATTGAGAGTTCCCAGCCCAAGGTCACCCATTTGGTTTCATGTCTAAGGTAGGACTACTCATGGTTTTCTGGTTTCTATTTTGATGCCTTAACCACAACCCCAAATTGGCTAGGAAGTGACTATTTAAAAGTCCCTTTTCCTTACCCCATGCCTTAATTTCTTCAGATTACTGTTTCTTATTCCTTTTCTCATTGGGAAACTTGCTATGATTGATATTTGTGAATCTGACACTGGAAGTGCATTTGCACTTTCTCTTTCTCTGTCAATCCAAGGAAGCCACAGGGCAATATTGCCTCATGTTTTTTAATGCATGAACGGGTTTTAAATAAATTGTGTTTCAAGTTCTGCATCAGATCTTAGTTTCTGATTACTGGCTTGCAATGTTTATACTCTTCTGGCATTGTAGGTGACTTCTTATTAATGATGCATGAGGAGAGAGCATGGGGAAGAACTGGACTTCTAACAAATTAAAGAAAAAAGAAAGGAAAAAGGTGAATTAAGAAATAAAGACAGCAAAGGAATTGAAGTAGAAAAAAGTTTATAGGAAAAGTACAGCTCCTTAATGGTTACACCAGCATGGGAAGAGTAGTTTCAGAATGATTCTGTTAACAAAATGACAAAAAAAAATGATGCATTTTTGTCATGTAACTTATAATATCCTTGAAAGAACATACACCACACAAACAGAATCTTAAATTTAGTCCAGTAACCATTAAATTAAGAATACAGAAGAGGGCCATGCTATTATTCAGTGCTAAAATACAAAGCAAAAAACATATATCACTATTTTTACCAATCAGGACGTAGCTCAAAGAAAGAACACAGGTTTTGCTAATAGACTATTGCAGGTTTTAATCCCTAACATCTTAGTTTACAACAGGCCCAGGTTTTGAAAGAACTGATAATCTGGCTTCTGTTTAGATAAACATGCTTATGGTGTAGGATTGGTGAAAGTGTTTGGAAAAAAATAGCTTAACAGCTTCTAGGTTAATAGAAATTATTAGAGAAATCGGACAATATATCACTGGAGGAAATAAAAAAAACTTGCAGCTTCTCCTTCAGCTAAGGAGAAGATAGTCTCTGAAGTTCATTCCTCAAACGAATAGCATATTCCGTTCATTCAATCTAATTTTTCAAAAATGGTTGATACTTGTAATAGTAATGCCAAACAATTTTTCCAGCCAAGGGGGAAACTGTGTTGAGTATAAAAATCAGTTATTCATGCAGATATTTATCTTAATTTTTGGAAATGGATTCTGCCAGGCTCTCACTGAGATGACAATGAAGACATTGGGGAATCCTTGATGGAACCAGGTCAGACCTGGGAGGCAGGAAGAGGATTAGAGAAATATGCTGGTTGAAGAAGGAAGGGAGAAGAAAGCCCAGTTTAACTTCCAATAAGTTGTTTTAGGAATTTAATGACATTACATTATTTTATTTTCTTTGATGGAGATTTTCTTGCTTTGTAGTAATGAATGTTCTTTGTACAGCCTTTTCAATTGCTACAGAAATAATGGAAAAAGAGTTTATCTTTGTAGGATGAATTTGATGCTCATGAAGAAATTATACGGAATGCCAAAAGGCAGGAATGGAATTTGCACAATTCAAGAATTTTGAGAAGCAAAACTATGACACTAATGGATTTGCATGCCACATTAGGAACTCATCCAACTGTCACAAGTTCATAATTGAGCAGAACTCTTTTTAGTTCTTGAAATTTGAACTCCTTGCACACAGTCATTAGTTTACTAACTTAAATTTAAGGAATGAAGAGCCGTGGTGGCGCAGTGGTTAGAATGCAGCACTGCAGGTTAAGTCACTGCTTACTCTAGGAGTTTGATTCTAAATGGCTCACGGTTGACTCAGCCTTCCATCCTTCTGAGGTTGATAAAATGAGGATCAGATTGTTGGGGGCAATATGTTGACTTGGTAAACTGCTTAGAGAGAGCTTTAAAGCACAATGAAATGGTATATAAGTCTCTCTGTATGTGATTGTGTGTGAGATTATTTATCGTACACTGTTGGAATGGGTATTCCTCCCCAATAATGTACTATAGAATACATAGTCTTGAAATTTCTAGGGGAAAAAAAAGAAACCCAACCAGGTGGAGGAGGAAAAGATCATTCCCTTTTGAGCTTGTCTGGTGGAACACAAATCAAACTTCATCAAGAGCTCCTCACCCATGGCTTATAGGTTCTGGGAAATAAAAACAGGACACCAATGCTGGATCTAATCCTTGTTTATGTAACCGGTACTCACTGATCACCCACTGTGATTAAAATAGAAAAAATTGTTGGAGCTAAGTCTCCATGCTCCCCACCACCTCCCCCAGCACCCAATGTTCCATCCTATTACTAAACCACCGGTCTTTTAATGTCCCTAGCAAACTCCCTCTACCTCACTAGTTCCTCCCATCCATCATGACTACTCCATGCTCCGCTGTCCCCACTAGCCAGCTTCTGGCCACACCCCTTGTGTGTAGTGACGTGTGGTGAGGTTTATAGCTGGTGAGGCAGCAATTTTTTTGGACTTGTGGACTTCAACGCCCAGAATTCCACAGCCAGGCATGCTCAGTTCCGATTTAAAGTGACAGCATTTGTTTTTCTCCTTTGCTAAATAAGTTTCCTTCTTTCTTTTTCTTCTCCCTTCCCCTCCTTCCTCCCTCTCTCCCACCCCCCTCTCTCAAACACACACTCATACACACACACACACACACACACCCCAGGAGGATGAAGTTTGAATTCCTCCCCCTCCCTCTGACCCACATGTACCTTTTTCAGCTGTTTCAAAGAGGATTTCAACTCTGCTCTTGCCTGCCATCATGAAAAGAAAAAAAATGTAAAAGGAAAAAGGCAAGAGCTGAGGTCAGGCTGGGCTAGTTGCTGGCAGAGTCACGGTGGATGACTCTACTTAACTGTTTAAAAAAGCCTCTAAAAAGCACTCTCTACAGGAGGAGGCAGGAGAACGATGTGCCTCATTTACGTCAGGAATTTTTTGGCTTTTAACCCTTGCTTAACTCTGCTCGAGTGATCATAAAAAGTCAGACTAGATGAGGCACGTCATTCTCCTGCCGCCTCCTGTAGAGGGCACTTTTTAGAGGCTTAGTTAAACAGTTAAACACTAAGCAGAGTCATCGATGGTGATTCTGGCAGCAACTAGCTCAGCCTGACCTCGGCTCTTGCCTTTTTCCTTTTACATTTTTTTTCTTTTCATGATGACAGTGGTGAGACTCTGCCTCCTCTGCCTCCCCTGACTGCACATCCCTGCTTGTGTGTCAGTTGAGGCTGTTGGTAATGGCCACTGCTCCCAGCAGAGAAGAGCTGAGGGTGAGTCACCAGCCTCCTGTTGGTGGCCTGAATGCCAAAGCTGACAATGGCATTTTCATTGATCTGTCACTAGTGTTTCATTTATGTTCCTGCAACATCATAGGCAGTCAAACCAATTTTCTTCTAAAACAATTTGTCTGGAGTTCCACAGGTCTTGGAATCAGGTTGATTTCCAGAAACTCTGCCCTGATCCTGAGTATCCCCCCTCAAGCTAGTACTTTCACAGCACATCTTACCAACTCCAGTCAGCTTCTAGACAATTCTTGGTTTTCTTTACCCTGGTTTAATGGGTTTCCACTTAAGTCTGTCTCCAAGACATGCTATACTGCAATATTTGTTGTCGGGAAAAGTGCCTGGCTGCGTAATGATGAATTCCTGCTTTTATTACAGCTCCCCGTGGGAATGTATGTGGAGGAATGATGTCTTAACAGCTAGAAGACTTTCTCATCATACCAACTGTTGCAAAATGCACATGATGTGATCAAAAAACATGACAAAGGAGAAAAGCAATAATTTGTAGAGCGGCAATAACTAAACAATTCTCCCCCTCTATCTCCCCCTTCTTGTCTCTCTTGCTCTCCTTTATTGATCAGCTACAAGAAGCACTGATTTATGATGGCACTGAATATGGAGTAATTCTGCTAGTTTTCCCAGGTATGAATGCATACATTTTGATGCCTCTGAACAAATGGAGATGTACTCCAAATGATTTGCTATTGCTGCTTTAGGGCAGCATGCAAATACTGGTTATTCTAATATGAAAATGCAGATGGTGAATGGGTCTCCCTTTCAACATATAAGAGACCTGAAAGGCAGTGGGCCAAGCTCAGCAGGGTGGGTATATAAATGTAGAATTATGATTCACTGTCAAATAATTACTTTTTTCTTAGACTCCTGCCTATCTCTATAATACTTTTGGATTGTTTTACGGCTGGTATGAAATGTGACAGACAGGGAGAGAACAATGAGAGTTACAAGTTCCCTTTTTACTTTTAATTATTCACAAAGTTAGCTGGTAACTTTAGTGTAGGCTGGCTAGTCCACAGCTGTTGTGGGGCACTTCTTTGAAACATGTGCTGCACAGCCTGGGAAACAGCAGGGCTTCTTCTTATTTCTTGTCTGGAATAAAAAAAAAACCCCACAAGTGGTGATAAACCTGCAGCACTGGCATTTCTAATAGTTAGTTAAGAATACCATTAAAATAGGGAAAATAAAACCAGCCACATGCTCACCAACTTAAATAAAACTCGGGAACAAGTAAATAATAACCTCCCCTCCAAAGCAAGGGAACATGAAATAGAAAAGCAAAACAGCAAGAGTGACATTTCACAGACGACATACATGTCTATAATCTGATTTATCTTTTTTAGGATTGCTGCAAAGAGTAAATGGGTCTGGATGAAATTAGGCTGTAGCTCAATTCCCGGGAACTTGCAATTGTAATGATATATGAGAACAATCTTGGGAGACGAAAGGACAAGGCAATGGTCAGATAAGAGGCAGTTGAGTCTTCAGGAGGAATTGGGGTGTGGCAACATCTTAGAAAGGACCCTCCTTGTTTCTTGGACTGTAAATGTGGGGGAGGGGATGGCTATGTCCTGCCAGACTTACAAGACTCTGTTAATGTAACCTTATAATAATAATAAAAAAAGATCTAGTACTCCTGGATGTGCTTCTGGCCTGTAGTACAAGGAGGACAGCAAGGGAGACAAGCAATGAGATTGTGCATATGTACCAGGGATGGGTTTCAGGCGGTTCGCGGCGGTCCCCGCGAACCGGTTGGTCAGCGAACCCGGAAGTAAGTAACTTCCGGGAATGCCGAAGGGTCTGCCCGCCCGCGTTTCTTACCCGGTTTTGACGAGTTCTGCACTTCCACGCATGCGCAGGACGCATACAGCGCCTGCGCGATCCTCCAGGAGCAGCTGGAGCATCGCACAGACGCTAGTACGCATGCATGCACTGCACGCGTGCACGAGGACGCCGCCGGCCCCGTTCCAACCGAACCGGTTGGAACGGGGCGAGAAACCCACCCCTGATATGTACTGTGATGTTGTGATGAAAAAAAAACTGCAACATTGTGAACCAGGCTTGAAGGGAGGGGCAGGGTTGATATTGTAATGCACAATATACATTTCATCATTTTTGCTATCCCCTGGCTATCTGAGGATGCCTATAACTCAGTCTAATGAAAGCCTGCAGAACTCTGCTATTCTCTAACTTGTCCCCACACTAAGGACTTTCCATTGCATTTATCTCCACATGTTGTGTGTGTGTGTCTCTCTGTGTGTTTTTCAGTGTTAACTTTTGGCTTTTTGGCTCTTTCCCCCCCGTATTTTGGTATATTTTTGTCCTCACTTACTACCCAGTAATGTCATGACATGTGGCCATTATAGTAAAGGCTAGTGGTGGGTTTCCATTTTTTTTACTACTGGTTTGCTTGTGCTTGTGCATGGGTGCTCTTGTGCACACGCAACACTTCTCTGCATGCAGAGAAGCGTCCAGGCAGGTGGGCAGAGCCTCTTACCACCACTACTACCAGTTCACCTGATCCAGGCTGAATCAGGAGCAACCCACCTCTGGTAAAGGCAGATTTCATAGTTTCACCGTCCTTTTCTTTTAAAAGGTGCTTATGATTGGTTATGCTCTTATGATGGGTAATGCATCTAATGGGCTAAGTTCCTATTAGTTTCATATTATGGCCATAGCAATATATATGTGCTTTATCATTTTGATTACCTCTGTTCCTGATGTCTGTTAGATAGTGAATATGATAAATAACAGAGTTGTGCAGCAGGCTTTCAATTCAGTTCTCCAATGATACTTTGAAATAAAGCAAAAGATGTGAACATAGCACCTATTAAAAACATTAAAGCAAAAAAGTTGTTTGTTTTCTGAAAAAAATCATGTCTTTCAAAATTCTGTGCATTGACAAAAGATTTGGGGAACTATGCTACATTTCCCCTTTAGACAAGGCTCCTCCAAAATATCAACCCCCAAGAACTATTGATATTGAAATTGCTGCTATTGTTCTTATTCTGATTATGACCATTATAATTATTTATAGTACTATCAGTTAAAGTAGCATTTATGATTTTCAGGTAATGAATGTTTGGATGTTTGTGAACAATGTGTACCTTCATGGAAATGTTGATGAGGTTGAGAACCCTTCTCTAAGTGCTACAAGATAAGTTTTTAATATTTTAATATGAAATGCTTCATAGTTCTATTAAAATGGTATTGTGTTTTCCTTTTGTTTTCTAATTGTTCATTTTTTAAATCTCATTTTTAATAAAATCTCTTTAACAAACACCTAGACATCAGGTCTTTCTCTGAGTATAAAGTGATTAGAACAAAGGTTCCTGTGAAGTAGTCTTGTCAGTTTCTCAGGATTTTTTACCACAGCAGAGAATTGATAGGTAAGTCAGACATTAGGAAACAGGGGAAGAAACCATCCAGCTGCTTGAGAAGGTTTTGAATACAAGAGAAGTAGAAAGGGGCTATGCCACCTAGCTTGTTCTCAACATAGTATGGGCACTATATTACCCTGCACATATGAGGATCCTCGTACCAGTAAATAGCAGGTGATCCTAACTTTTACCATTGAGTAAGTAGAGGGGGTGACATCACGTTTGTCATTCAATGTTGTCAACATGTCACCACAACACATTGTGTTGACAACAATGTAGCCAACACGTTTACTATAGTCAATATGTAGTCTTTAATAGAACTGCATCTACATGGATGGAATTAAGCAGAACCCCAAGCTTCTGTATTAGACCCAGTAGTCTTCAACATCTTCATGAATGACTTAGATGAGGGGATAAAAGAGGAGCCCATCAAATTTGCAGATAATACCAAGTTGGCAGGAAAAGCCAACTGTTGTGTCCTGGCCAGCAGATGGCGCTGTGTAAGTCGCCTCTGATTGGCCAGGACGTGCCTGCCGGCCGGCGGGAAAATCCTAGGCTTCTTATTGGTTCCCTGTCTGACAGCTACAAGTATAAATAGGGGGTTGCTTGCCTTTTGCCTGTTACAAGTCTGTTACAATAAACGTTCAAGTTACTGTTGACCGGTCTCCTCAGTTATTGTCTTTCAAGACATAAAACTGGCGACGAAGGCTGGAGATCCTTACTATGTGCCTCCCATGGCTTCTGTATTTTCTCCGTTCTGTCCGGAGGCTGAATCATGGAATGCTTTGATTGTTTTCTTTTAGCCCATGATTTAACCAATCTGTCCATTGACAAAAAGCGTGGCATTTTCCTCAATTACTGCAGACCGGAGATGTTCGCTACGCTCGGGCGCTTTCTTCACCTACCCCGGTCTACTCAATGTCATGTGACCTGCTCCTGTCATGACTCAAGACTCACTACGAGCCCGCGCCCTCCCGTTTTGCACGATGGCAATTTTTTCAACGATGTGTCCAAAAGGAAGGACAATCTATCAGCCACTATGTGGCTGCCCTACGGGCTACGGCCATCAACTGTGAATTTTCTGACCTAGATGAGGCCCTTCTAGAACAATTCATCTATGGCCTCAGAGATATCCACCTATACCGCCGAATTCTTTCACGGTGACACTCAAGATTGATATGGACGAAGCCCGGGCCTATGAAATGGCTGACCAGTCCACTCCTGATTTCCGCCATTTACCTCAGCCATCGGCTCCTCCAGTTCCTGCCTCCTCTGTCTACCGCCAGCAGGTTTCTGATGTGTTCCAGTCCGAGCTGGACCTGGCCATCAACCGTCTCCAATCTCTCTTTGCCAAGGATGGTCGTTCCTGCCTGATCTGCTGTGGCCGGCATCCCTGATCTACCTGTCGCATCCGCACCGCAATCTGATGAAAGTGCAGCAAGAAGGGTCATTTGGTGACCATCTGCCGTTCTGCCCAAGCTGATCAGCACCCATCCAGCCTGCCTACTGCTGCCCCTCCTGCGGGCTGCCTCCAAAACTGCCTCTCCCTCGGGGACGCTGACAAAGCCTGCCCTGAATGGCTAGTTGGCTCAGCCTCTTCCTCCTCTGTGGGGGGTTGGAGTAAGCTCTACCTGTGCCTCCTATTGGAAGGCCACCCCTGTTCTATGGAGCTGGACACTGGATTCGCAAGATCCATTATGTCTTGGGACTCCTTATGTTCTCTTCTGCCCCACCTCCACAAGCACCAGCTGTCACCTCAGGGACTATCAGGGGAACCCCATCCCTTTGCTAGGCTCTGGCCATTTCCTTGGGTCCTACGGCTCCTTTCGAGCTCGCCTTCCCCTGTAGTTGTCAAAAGCCTCTTGGCCTCCTTACTGGGCTTAGTCAACACTCCAAAAGATAGGCTCAAGATCCAGATGAATCTCAATAGATGTTCACTGGGCCCTATCTAACAAAATGAAATTTAACATAGAGAAAAGCAAAGTCTAACACTTAGGCAAGAAAACCAAAAGTACAGATATAAACTAGGTGAAACTTGGCTCAATAGTAGTAACTGCAAGATGGATCTTGGAGTCCTAATGAACAACCATCTAAACATAAGCCAACAGTGTGTGACAAAAGCCAAAAAAAATATCAATGCAATACTAGGTTGCATTAACATAGGAATGGAATCCAGATCATGCAAAGTAATAGTACCACTTTATAAAGCTCTAGTAAGACCATACCTAGAATACTGGTTTTGGTCACCCCAATGCAAAAAAGATGTTGAGATTTAGGAAAGAGTTCATAGAAGAGGAACAAAGATGATTAGAGCCCTAGATGCTATAACATAAGACGAATTGCAAGTACTGGTCTAGTGAAAAGAAGGGACAGGGGTGACATTATAATAGTCTTCCAATACTTGAAGGGCTGTCACAAGGAAGACAGTGCCAACCTATTTACCAAAGCAAGACAAGACAAGAAACAATGGATGTAATCAAGGAGAAAACCTAGAACTAAGGAGAAAATTCCTAACAGTGAGAACAATCAACCTGTGGAACAAATTGCCTTCGGAGGTTGTGGGTGCCCCATCATTGGAGATTTTTAAGAAGACACTGTCAACCATTTCTCAGACATAGTAGAGATATATTTCATGAGCAGGGGATTGGACTAGATCATATCCAAAGTTGCTTCCAACTCTGTTATTGTTACACGGGAACAGGATTATTTGGCTGGATGCATCATTGCCCTCATGCTCTTTTAAACGTATCAAAGAGAAATATTTTCAAAAGAGATTTCATATTTCTTGGATTAGATGCAAATGGTTAAAAAAATGCCGTTGTCTAGAGAAACTACTGCATGTCCAGGCTTTATATCATGTACACAAATACCCCTTATAACAACAATCATCTTTTATCACTTTTCCCCATCTGCTTCAATATTTGCTGTTTTATTTTTATATCCTGTCATTTTTTAAATTTTCTCTTAAAGGGGAGAAACCAAGCCAGCATCTTGACAAGGAAATCTGTCTGCCTTGTGGTTCCCTTTAATTGGCGAATGTCTCATTCAGCTTTGTGCCTTTTGGCAAAAAGGGAGAAGAAAACATTTATGCAAAACATTTCCAACACATTAATGTGTTACACTAAACAAAGATTTTAAGATTGCATCCTTATCAATACGGTTATTATATCCAGATTTGAATAAAGACCTACCTGGATTTTTTTTCTTCAATCAATGCTCAATTCCAATGGATTTATAAACATGATTTATGACACTAATTTTAATCTGAGAGATTGGTACTGGAAAAGTCAAATATCCATTTTATCAAGTATAAATCAAAGAGACTTCAAATGTATGCATATAAGCCATGCATTTGCAGAACTCCTGTTTACTGTTGCCTATCATCCAATAAAAATAAATAAGAATAATAAAGAAATTAAAAGAAAACAAAAACAAAATGTCAAAGGGCGAACTCAATGGATTTCTGGAACTTTTTATGCCATCGGTTTTCTATGTTTTTAATGTGATACATGTGGCAGAACAGGAGCTTGGTCCTGATAAAATAATTTAATATAATAATTTGGATTAACTATATAAATAAGTAAATGTCTCCAAACCCTGGTGTTCATTAATGGCTTGGCTTTGCATAAAAGCTAAAGAGTTAATTGCCATTTTCTGGTACATGCTCAATTAAATAGCAAATGCATAAACAATTGTTTTCTTAAACATAAAGAAAAAACATCTCTGATACATATTATTATCCTATTTGTGAAATTTGCTTTGAAGGGTTATGGCTGTTTGTTTTTCTCTTGTCTGGCAAATCCATTAATCATACCTTATTAAGAGATGATTTTTGCTAACACTCCTGACATAATTTTCTAATGTTTGCCATTAAATATTGACCTCTCAGATTCACACATGCAATTCAGCGAGACTTTGAACTTGTCACAAAAAAAAAACCATGTTAGTTGGCTTTGTCGCTGAATCGATTTAATGTCAACATCAGCTTCCCAATTAGCTGCTGATGGTTGGGATCCTTTTTGTAAAAGGAATCTCTCACACACTTAAGAACTAATGTGTTCTTGTGGACCCACACACCACACAACCACAGATCAAAGCCTGTTTTTCTCCATTTAATCTTGATTTAGTGACCTCTGCTGGCTACTTCTGGGCATTTCATCACTTACTGTTCATTCTACTGAATCTTCACATACAGTATATGGTAGATAGTCCTAGATTTTGAGTTTGCCATTAACTACCAGATTTTACTCTACCTGGAAACGGTTAACTACACTAATCAAGTTACCATTTACAAACTTTGGCGCTATGATTAATTTTTCTCCTTACCTGAACTGCAATGGCAAAATTATTCCAGACCAGAGTCTCCATTTCTACACATCTGCTGTGTGTCTATTAACATATGGTGTTTCACTAATTAATTGCTAGCTATCAACCAGTTTCCTACTGTTCATATTAAATAGGAAATGTTTTAGAGGAGATATGGTAATAAGCATTGGGCAAATTACACAGTGCATCTTGTGAAAAGTTGAAAGTCCAATTTTTCCGTGTGTGACTTGGGTTAAAAGTGAAAATAAGCAAACAAGCATATGCTACCTCCATTCTCCTCTGACCCCTTATTTGACTAAAGCTACTGAAAAGATTTAATCATGACATACATTGTAAAAATTATAAGAAGGGAAAATCCAGGGTGATTCAAACTTTACAAAATAATACTTAAATGTTCAATATTTTAAACATTTGGATGTACCAAGCACTCTTCCAAAACTTGCTAGGAAAAATATAGAAAGTAACAAGACCATTCTTCCTAGTTTTAGAAATAAGAAATTAGTATCAGAAGATAATGGGAATTTTAATTCCAGGTTTTGCTTTAACACAGAATCGGACACATTTTGTTATTTTGTACAGTGTAGGGTAAAGCTGAAGCAAGGTTTAGCAAGTTGTTATATGATATTTAATAAATATTTAAAGTAATTGTTTTTGACCCAGGCAAAAATAATTATTTTTTTCAAAAGGCAACTGAACTTTCTTTGTTTTTTTTTCCTTGAAGATATTTCACTTCTCAGCCAAGAAGTTTCTTCAGTTTTTTTTTTTTTTTTTTTTTATTTATTTTTCTTTAAAAAAAAACACAAATATGTCATCATTTGTCAATCATTAAAACATTGAAGTACAATTTTTTTTGTGTGTATACCCCTCCCTCCCTCCACCCCCCCACCCCCCCTCCTCCTTCCCCCCCCCGACTTCCCAGAACCCGTACACGGTATAGAATTTTAACTAACACAGTCTAAAATCTATTGAGAAAAAAGAAATAAAGAAATTAATAACATTCTAGATTGACCTTAGCTTCTTCTTACTGAACTAACTTTCAATTTAAATCATTTCTGATCTTAAGCATAGGCTAACTGGAATTTCTTAGTCCCGTATTTATTTTGTATATAGTCAATCCATTTTTTCCAGTCTCGTTTATATCTCTCATTTGAATGATCTTTGAGATATGCCGATATTTTAGCCATTTCAGCTAAGTTTGTTACTTTCAATGTCCATTCTTGAATTGTAGGCAAGTCTTCCTTCTTCCAATATTGCGCCACCAACAGTCTTGCTGCAGTTATCAGGTGCAGAGTCAAATTGGTCTCTACCACTGTAAAGTCAGTACATATACCTAGTAAAAATAACTGAGGACTAAACTTTATCCTTCTTTTAAAAACATTTTGCATGACCCACCATATTTTTATCCAAAATGCTTTAACCTTTTGGCAGGTCCACCATATATGATAATATGTAGCATCGAGAGAACCACATCTCCAACATTTAGGCTGTACATTCGGATACATAGAAGCCAACTTTTTAGGATCTAAATGCCATCTATAGAACATCTTGTAAAAATTTTCTCTCAGATTTTGAGCTTGTGTAAATTTCACATTTCTTACCCAGATTCTTTCCCATGTATCCAACATTATTGGTTCCTCAATATTTTGAGCCCATTTTATCATACAATCTTTAACTAATTCTGTTTCCGAATCCATCTGTATTAATACATTATATATCCTCTTTATATGCATTAAGCTTTGATCTCTTATTTGTTTAAACAGATTATCCTCAACTTGAATAAAACCAATTTTTTGATCTATTTTCCACCTAGCCTGTAATTGCCCATACTGGAACCATGTTTGAATTACCTTCTCCTCTTTTAATACCTCTAAAGATTTTAATTGTAATACCCCCCTTTCCGAGGTAAGAAGCTGTCTGTAAGTAAATCTGTCCTGTTTTTGTGCTGTATTCATATTTTCAATTGCATGTCTAGGAATTGCCCACATGGGTATCTTGTCATTTAATTTATATTGGTATTTCTTCCAAACCCGCAATAAAGCATTTCTTAAAATATGACTTTTAAAGTTCTTATCCAATTTTTTGTTGAATAACAGGTAAGCGTGCCAACCAAATACCAGATCGTGTCCCTCAATGTTCAATATTCTATCATTGGTTAAATGAATCCAATCACTAATTACAGATAATACCACTGCATCATAATATAGTTTTAAATTAGGTAGTTTCAGTCCTCCTCTCTCACGTACATCTTGCATTATTTTCATCTTTACCCTCGGCTTCTTTCCTGCCCACACAAATTTGTTGATACCCTTCTGCCATTCTAAAAGGTTCGCATCTTTTTTAAGTATAGGTAACATTTGGAAAAGAAATAAAAATTTTGGTAAAATGTTCATTTTCACTGCCGCTATCCTGCCCAGCAAAGATAAGTGCAATTTCTCCCATTTTTTCATCTCTGTCTGTATGCTATGCCAAAGTGGTTCATAATTATGCTTATATAACTTCCCATTTGAAGTTAAAATGTTAACTCCAAGATATTTGACTTTTTTAACTACCTCACATCCTAGCATCACTCCTAATTCTTCCTTTTGTTTAATATTCATATTTATAGCTAATGTTTTGGTTTTTCCTAAGTTTATTTTAAAGCCAGACACTTGACCATATTGATTAATCGTATTCATTAAAACCATACTGGATTCCTGCGGTTGTTCCAATATTATGACCAAATCATCCGCAAAAGCGCGGACTCTATATTCTTGCTGCCTAATCTTGATCCCTTTTAAACCATCCAAGCCCCGTATTTTATTCAACAATACTTCCAAAGTTATAATAAACAATAATGGGGACAAAGGACAACCCTGTCTTGTACCTTTTCCAATTTGAATAGAGTCTGTTAAACTTCCATTGACTATGATTTGTGCTGTTTGCTGTTGGTATATTGCTTTAATTGACTGTAAAAAATTATCTCCTATCTGCATTTTTTGCAATATCTTCAACAGAAATTGCCAGTTAACTCGATCAAAGGCCTTCTCAGCATCCAAAAATATAAACGCAGCAGGGATCTGGTTGTTCTTTCCCAAATATTCTAATGCATTAATAATTAATCTGACATTACTTTTCATCTGTCTCCCTTGTATAAAACCTGTTTGGTCCGTATGTATCAATTGTTGAATGACCAACATTAACCTATTTGCTAATATTTTAGTAAAAATTTTATAATCTACATTCAGTAATGAAATGGGTCTATAATTTTTGGGTTGAGTAGTATCTTGATCTTCTTTGGGTATCAAAGATATAAACGCTGTCTTCCAAGATGGAGGGACTTTACCTTCCGTTTGAATCATATTAAATAATTCTCTAAGAGGTTCTACCATTTCTAACTGTAAGTTTTTATAGTAAACCGCTGTCAAGCCATCTGTACCTGGTGCTTTCCCTGGCTTTAATTGCTTAATTACCTGCAGGATTTCCCCCGAGGTTATTGGTTGATTCAATTTTTGCCTGTGTTCTTCTCTAACTGAAGGTATTTTCTCCTTGTCTAAATATTTGTCTATGTCTAAACCATTAATTTTATCCCCTTTATACAGTTCTGTAAAAAATTCCCAGAAAGCCTTTTGAATCTCTTCCTGTTGGAACACCTCCTTCCCTCTGTAAATCATTTTAGATATATTTCGAGTTTTCCTTTTTTTCCTAATCTGATAAGCTAACCATCTGCCAGGTTTGTTTGCATTACAAAAAGTATTGTGTTTTGCATATAATAAATTAGTAGCTACCTGGTCAGAGATCAACATGTCAAATTGAGATTTTAATATGTTAATAGTTTCCTTAACCTTTGTATCGTCTGGTTTCCTTGTTAACTCCAGCTCTTTTCTCTTAATTTCCTCTTCCAGTTCTGTTCGTTTTAACCCTTGCTTATTTCTATGTGTTTTATTTATATTCATCAAAACTCCTCTCATATACGCTTTGCTTGCATCCCATACAAATTCCATAGATGTACCCTTATTCATATTCAAAACAAAATATTCAGATAGTAATTTTTTACAATCATTAATATAGTTTTCATATCTAAATAAATTTTCATTCAGTCTCCAAAACCTTCTTGCCTGCACTACCCTTCCCAACTCCATCCAAACTGGGTTATGGTCCGAAAGGACTCTAGCTGCAATCTTTGTTTTCTTGACCCTAGAAAGCAAATCATTAGTAGTTAGAATAAAATCAATCCTTGAAAGGGATTGATGCCTGTCCGAGAAGAAAGTGAAGTCATATTCCTCTGCATTTCTTTCTCGCCAGATATCTCTCAATTCAAAATCATCCATAATGTCAAAGAAGGATTTGGGTAACTTTGCTCGCATCTTGGTATTTAGGCGGGAAATCTTCTTATCTCTCTTAGTGTCTATCACTCCATTCCAGTCACCCAATAGTATACAGGAACTATAGTCCCACTGTACTAATTTAGCATGAAGATTTCTATAGAATCTATCTTGCTGTTGATTGGGTGCATAAATTCCCAAAAGTAATGTCTTTTTCCCTTCTAAGATCAAGTCTAAAGCAATATATCTTCCGAAGGGATCTGCTTCTATTAATTCAGCTTTCATATCTTTTCTTAAGTATACAACTATACCATTCTTCTTTTCCATAGCAGAAGCTGCAAAATGTTGACCAAGTTTTGAGTTGATCAGATATTTTTGATCAGTTGACTTGATATGAGTTTCTTGCAAACAAATTACATCGTTCTTAAACTGTTTAAGATAATGAAATATTTTCTTCCTCTTCTGTGGAGAGTTCAGTCCGTTGACATTCCATGTTAAAATCTTAGTTGTCATCTTTGGTTGATTGAAGCATTTTTAGAGCTTCCTGCACGGCCTGTTTAACCTTAGGTTTAGCTCCTCCCACTGCTTCCAGATTTGTTGTTGTAGTTCCTTGATCGATGGCCGATAATTGTTGATACTGTTGCTTCTTAGCTTGTTTCTCCATACGTCTAGTAGTCATGCGGCTAGGTCTTGGTTCCATAGCACCTTGCACTTCTAGAGAAGAGAGATGCTCCATCTTGTCTGGTGGTTGTGTAGTTTGCTGTCTATCCTGTCCTTCTTGTGGTCTTTCTCTAGGTCCAGATGGTGCAGGGTGTCCAGCCTTCAATATATTATAATAAAAATCTCGGGCTTTCCATACAGAGTTGAGGCGGTACCTTTGCTTATCAAATGTAAATATGATGCCGAATGGTGCATCCCATCTATACTGTATCTGACGGTTTCTGAGTTCTTCGACCAAAAAAGCGTAGTCTCTTCTGGCTCTTAACATTTGAGGTGGTATCTCTTTCAAAACAGCCAGGTCTTGACCGCCAATTTGAAGCTTAGTGTTATAAGACGCTTGCAGTACCATATTTCTGAACTCTCTTGTAGTAAAATATATAACGATGTCTCGAGGAAGCTGCTTCTGCTTTGCCAGCCAGGAGTTAACGCGGTAAGCTTTGTCAATTTGCCAGCCTTGGTTGGTCCCTGGTCTTCCCATCAGGCGGTCAAAAGCTTCCGATAGGATCTGTTTCAGGTTCTCCTGTTTCTCCTCACGCAGCCCCCTTACTCTTAATGCAAGCTCCATTTGTCGGTACTGTATCATAATAATTTCTTTTTCAGCATTTTCCACTTTTTGTTCCACCACCTCTGTTTTCAATGTCAAGTTAGCATTGGCATCATTAAGAACCTCTAGAGTATCTTCCACTCCAGAAATATGTTCTGTTAATACAGTTACAAGACTCAGCATGTCGTCTCTAATTTTATCAACCTTAGCCTCAAATTTCTCATACAACTCCTGTTTAAGTCCTTTTATTTCACTTTTAATTTCACTTTTAATTTCTTCTTTCATTTCTTTTATTTCCTCTTTTCTCTCCTCTCTATTATCTCTAAATTTATCTTCCATTTTAATTGTCTGTGCATTAAGAGCCTCGCTTAGATTACTCAGAAAAAATTCTTTCGTTAATACATCCCCAGCAGGGGGCGTAGGAAGCGGAGGCTGCAGCTTTGTGCCAGGCACTGAGGGTGTACCCCTGGAAGTAGAGGGTGAAGACTTCAAGTTAATATTTGGTTTTGAGGCCATTTCAAAATTTGTCTGCCTGCAGTTAATAAAACTCTATCGCCTAAATATGCAGCTTTAAGTAAAGAGGCTTTTATTTTGAAGTTTAAGGCTTGGCAAAACTTTCAGTGAGTAAACATTGTAACAAGACCGTTCAACAGATTCATCACCATTTAACTTCCAAATAACAAAGTTAATGAAGGAGTAAAATTCTTCTATTGTGAAACCAAAACATTTGATAAGCTATCTCTTTTGTTTTGAATTCTTTTGAAGTCTTGTGAGGATTAGCAAAAAGTGTTCGTTATTACCGGAGAAACCAGCCTGCTCGGCGCCATTTTAAAAGCCTCTGAGTAAATAATTTTTCGGAGGAGAAAAAGAGAAGAAACTAAAATGTTGATAAGCAATTATTGTCCTCGCAGTAAACGGATTCAGCTCGTGATAAGATTAAATCAAACAAAACTTAGAGCAGAGTGGGAGAGACCTACTTTGTCCTGCACAAGGCAGTTTGAAGTTCCCAGCACGGACAGCCGTTCTGCCTTGGGCTCGCCCCCCTTTCCTTGCAAGCACAAAAGCTGCAAAAATCGAAGAGCATTTGCCAGCAAAACAGTTTCTTCTTTCCCTCTTGCCTGAAGGATAAGAAAACCTGATAAGACGTCAGATGGAAGATCCTCTAAACAGGTACGTAGCCAGGAATTCGGAGGCAGCTGATTTTTTGCTGCCTTCACCAGTAGGCTCCTCCCAGGAAGTCCCGAAGTTTCTTCAGTTTTAACTGAATGGTGGAAATTGAAGGATTTATATTCCTTGCAATCATCTTGTCTTTAGCATTCTGAAATTAACCATTAGCTCACTGAGAGTAGTTGAAACTACTTGTGGGTTTATTTGTATCCTCAGGGTCACCTGAATCTATGTGCAAATGGGTGTGGAATTGCATCTTGGAACTGCAAAAGGACAGTATTGGAAACAGGAAATAGGTGTTGTTGAATTTCTTCCCTTCTGTTGAGAAAGGGCTGTTCAGTTTTAAGGCAGATGGCCTCCATTACCCCTCTTTCAGACTAGTGGTTCTCTCTGTCCAGAATGTGGAGTTTGCTGTCTTCAAAACTCTTTGTCTATCAAACACAGATGGACTTCTGAATATTGTCCCGTTCTCCTATTCTGTGCTACATGTTTGTGAAATGGTTTTGTTTTCCCAATGTACATATTTGCACATGTCTCACTGCATATATCACATTGCTCAGTTTGTGTCTGGGTGTTTTATCCTTGGGGTGGACACAAGCTTCTGCTTTAGTGTATTCTTGGATTTGAAGTGTGCATGTATGTTGTGTTGGTTGAAAATTCTCCTGAGCTTTCCAGATATTCCTGGGATGACAACATTGCTTGGTTGTTCTTCTCTTTTTGTCTGTTATGAAGGAACTCCTGTTGGTTTATTATTATTATTATTTGTTGAAGACCTAATCGGGATAGCCCCAAGTTCTGAAAACTTCCTTGATATGTTTAGTTCTTTCCCTTTTTCCTCTTTGCTGACAGGCAAATCTTCAGCCTGGTGCTGTACAGTTCTAATGACTCCTATTTTGTGCTCCAGTGGGTGGTGAGAATCAAAATGCAAATGATATCTGCGTGTGGGTTTTCTATATTGTGTACTGCACAATCCAGGAAAGCCAGATTATTTTCCTTAACATCTTCCTATACGAACTTAATGTATCTGTCCACAGAGATGGATGTGTTTGGTAAAGGCTTCCATTTCCCTTGTTTTAATCTTGACCAAATTATCATTCACATACTTATACCTGTGTTTTTCCAAAAATAAAATTGGGTCTTATTTTCTTTTAGGCTTGAAAATAAACACTCAGGCTTATTTTTGGGGAAATCTTATTGTTTTGAGGTGCAGGGGGCAAGGGGCACTTTCACCTTATGACTGCTGGACTCCTTAACTATGACCCATGGATCAGTTGAGCCACCAAGGCCAGTGAGGCAGAAAGCCCGCCCACCCCACCTCTAGCTGGCTGCCGCTGCTTGAGAAAAGGAGAGTTCTGGAAGACTGTGGGAAGCATGTGCTTACGGTAAGCAATCAAATGTCTGTGTGTGAGAGAGGGGGGGAGAGAGGGGGGGGGAGGTGGAAGGGAGGGAGAGAGGACAGAGGTGTGTAACAAGAATTGCAGGCAATGCTGTTTGAAAGGGTTTCCTCTGCACCATCTCTATTTCTCTGTGTCTGTCTCTCTGTCTTTGTCTGTCTGTCTGTCTGTCTCTCTCACACACACAGACAGACAGACAGACAAACAGACATTTGATGAGAAACAGCGGAGGGTAACCTCCTGCTCAGGGTGGCATCCCAAGGACTGACTTCTGCATGGGCAACCCTCACCCAGCCAATGTGAGAAATGGGCTCCCTCACAGCACCTAATCTCCTGTGTGAAGCCAGCTGGGCTCGATTCCCCCCTCCAGCATTGGTGGCCAGGGTCGTCAGATCCGCCACCTCCATCAGCTGAGATCATATTGCCATAGACATACTGCCGCTTCCCGGGAGGAGATGAGCACACTTGAGTCCAAATGCTGGCCTTGCTAGACTTGGAAACCAGGGATCTTGCAGGCATTTCAGCTATGTAAAAGCTGCCCAAATCCATGGGCTGTTCACTACTTGAGCGAGACATGCACAGGAGTGGTGGCACCGCTGTGAGGTTTGTCATACCAGTGCAGCCTCTTGGAGCAGGAGCCTGCAAGGCTTGTTGTGCCATTGCACTCATGAATGGCAGCATTGCCAGGAGCTTCATCACACCAGTGCAGCTGGCATCCTGCCACGAGCAGCTGCACCAATATTATGAATCTCACAGTGATGCCACCTGTCACACATGCAATGCTACAACCAGCCTTGCAGGGCCCTGGGATACGCTGAAGGCTCGGAATGGAACTTTTTTGTTAATGGTAGGAAAATGGGAAGGGGGGTTTTCCTAGGCCCATCCAAAGAAATCAGGCTAGGGCTTTTTATGGGGGTAGGTCATATTTTCTAGGAAACATGGTATTAGTGAGTGTCCCCAAAGGTGCTTTTTCAAAAGGATCTTGTTTTTTCTTGAAGATGTTTTGCTTCTCATCCAAGAAACTTCTTCAGTTCTAACTGAATGGTGGAGATGGAAGAATTTATATTCCTTGCAGTCATCTGGTCTTAGCATTCATTCTGAGAGTTGTTAACACCACTTGGAGGTTTATCTGTGCCCTCGAGGTCACCTGAATAGTGCAAAGGGTGTGGAATCTTTTTAGAATTGCTGAAAGTTCCAAAAAGAAGTTCCAAGAAGATTTCGTACCCATTTGCAATCTGATTCAGCTGATCCTGAGGACATAGATAAATCCCCAAGTGGCTTCAACAACTCTCAGAAAGCTAAAGATTGACCTTCAGCTGAAGAAGCTTATTGGATGAGAAGCAAAGCATCTTCAAAGAAAAAACAAAGGAAGTCCAGTTGCTTTTAAAAAGCACCTTTGGGACAACCATTACCTGGATGACTGAGAATCTTCATAATTATTTTTAAGATATACAAAGAAAGAAAACATTTGATGTTAGCCTATATAATCTTAAGATAATAATACATCATAAATAATTATGAGTCAAAGATTTTTTAATTTTTGACTTTCTTTTCAGTTCCTAAAAATTGGGGATTGGTAATTGTACTAGCATTTTCTGCAGCAAAAGAAAATTCCCTCAACTCATGTTGAGTTTTCCTGTGAGATTCCCTCCTTGATACAAGGTTAAAACTAAATAGATAACAGCAGTCAATTATTAAGCAAGTACATTTTCCTCCCACATTAGTATCATATAAGAAAAAGCTTTCCAAAATCTGCAACATCCTGGTTTGCTAACGTAGAAGCAAAAATAATAATAATAATAATAATTACATGACCAGAAAAATGGAATGCTGTGTAGTCTTGAAGTCTTATGGATAAAGATATTTGAGAATGAAGACAAATATATACATGTCCTAGGATAATGTTTTAGGATCCATGATAATGTTTCTTCCTACCGTAGGAAAACAGCTTCAAGCAGCAGCTTGAAGAGACTGGTCTTTAGGAATGGAGATTTTGTAGCATAAACATTGGACCAATCTATTCATTAATAGATGAAACTCCAAATAAGAACACAATAGGTAAGCCAAAACCAACAAAATTAGCTCAAACAGCTAGGATTTACATTTCCCTTTTGCCTATAGAGCCAGCCATGACCCCATAGGAATCTTGCAAATTAAAATATTGAAGAACATATCCTTGCAGAAGAACAGGCATCGCAACCTGCAACGCCCCAAAGAATGTATAAAAACCCACCTACTCTCAACCCCATTTTGTCAGCTATTCCAGAAACATGCTGCTGTCATTAGATTCTGGCTACCAAATAAACAGAGACTTTCTTTCCAGAGGCCTCCCTACATTTTATTTCCAGCATCTTTCTCCCGGCTCGGAACTGGACTTGATTTTTCTTCCAACATCTGAAAGCTTGGAAGACTAAACCTCTGCTGATGGACCTAGCTTGGATCCTGCTAAGTTCTTCGACTACATATATTACATGAACATAGGAAAGACCTAAGCGTTTGGCCAGGAATAAGAAAACCTATTTTTCTCTCAGGTACATTCAAACAACAGCCAATGACCAACTTTGCATACAACCAGAACAGCAATTTGGTCTCTGCCTGTTTCCTTTTTATTCCCTGCAATATGTATATGTCAGGATGCTTTTAAAGATAATTCCCACTTTCTTTCTTTCTAACAAATATATTTTTCTTTCTACTTCTTAAGAGAAATTAAGAAAGTTGGCTTTCTATAATGCTGAAGGAAAAAGATATTGATATGGGCCAAGTCACCAATGGCTCTTAAAGAGAAAATTGTTCTTTAATCGCCCAGCTGGGATTAATAACAACAAAAATCTCCAATCCATATAAAATTGCCAGGGATCTCAGCTAAATGGAACTTTCTTATAAGAAAATCTAAGAGGATTTTGGCAAAAGGCAATCATGACTATTTAATGTGGTGCAATATTAAATCCCTTTTAAACCACATGGGAAGGGATGCAACGGATTTAAAAATGTAGGATGTTTTACAAGCCAAGATCGTGAAGTCCTAAGGGTTAAATACCCATTTAAACATGACTGCAAATATACTATGCTTTTAAATACCATTTAAAGGTCATTTATTTGACTTTCTAATGAGTTTAGCTATACTTATTAATTAATTTAGAAAAATATTTGGGGTTATTTATTTTTATTATTCTATGTTTTTAAGTAAATGCATTTGTATTTCTATGTGTGCTTGTATGATATCTCTATTTATATATATGCATCAGTGGTGGGTTGCCAATTGTTTTACTACCACACATGCAATCTGCACATGCGCAAAAGCATATGGGCAGGTGGACGGAACCTCCCACCGCTGCTACTACTGGTTCACCTAATCCGGGCAAACTGGGAGCAACCCACCTCTGATATGCATAAATTAGAAGTGAAATAGAAGTTGGTTTTTTTTAACATTACCATATATATTTTAAAAATACATGAAATACTATCATCCAGTATCCAGGGATTGGGTCAGGTTATAAAAATTGAGAAGTAAAGAAATATTGTATCTCCAGATAGTGACTGGGAGGCACTAAGCTACAATAGGAGATTGTAAATCCCGTAAATAACCAGCTGCTATTTGGGAACTATTAGTAACCCAGTTTGACATAGCACCTCACTCTTACCAGTGGGACCTGTAGATTACTGCTAAATTACAAGAATTGTGCTTTCCTGAATCTCAAGATAAGAAGCTGAAATTGTAATGAATAGGAAAGGCAAGGATAGCATACTAATGACTAATGGTAGAACTGATTTTTAAAATGTTCTATATCATGTAATTGGCAAGAATTCATTTCCATTGTAGGAAATTCACTTTGACCCAAGATGGAAGAAATCTTATACAGTGTTATAAATGAAATGTATTCTGAGCACCAATTTTTGTATTCCATTTGGCTTAGCTAAATTACAGAGAGGCTTTTTTTTTGAAGTTTGAAATGTAAGATTTAGATAATGGAAATATTAATGCAGCCTAGACTAGCCCTTTTGTCGATCAGTTCTTGGTGCTCTTGAGATTGGTTGTTTTCTTTGCTGATGCTTCATTACTCAACTAGATAACATCATAATTGCCCAGAAGGGTGGGGCCAGATGCCTGTTTATATACAGCATCTATCCTTATTAATCTTTAAGGTAATCTCCTTGTTCGTGGTATACTTTCTTCTCTGAGTGTTTATCTAGTCCAATTTCCAGGTTATCTGGGTATTGGCTGTGAAGAAGAGGTGTTCTAGGTTGATTTGCTTCCTCCTTAGCCTTTTAATTATAACTCTTGAATGATTTGTAAATGGGGCATATTTGTTTGTTTAATTTATTTGCCTCCTATCTTGTCATAGGGCTATTCTAGGTGGCTTACAACAATAAAAATGGAGAAAGGAAAAGAAGTGTAAACATGACAGTAGCAAAGTGAAGGAACAATAGAATAAACAATTAAAAGAAAACAATGAGAATTCAGTGAAATAAGAATAAAAGGTAGGCAAATAGGGAAGCAGGACGTAAGAGGGAGGTGGGGTTTGCTAATAGCCACTTCCAGTGTGGTAATCTTCCAGGGCAACTGGTAGAGCTAGGTCTTCAATCTCTAATGGAAGGATAGGAGGATAGAGGCAGATCTCACCTTGGAGCATAGGATGTCCCATAGGGTAGGTGCTACAGCAGAGAAGGCTCTTCTTTTGGATGTCAATAGTTAAGAGTTCTTTGACTGGCTTTTATGCCTGTGTCTATTGATATGTCTGCATATCAAGCTTCCAGTAATTCTCTAGCATTTTTAGATTTGACTTGATCTAAAATGTCAATAGTTTCCCAGTTGACATTGTGTTGACTGTTCAGTGTTGCAAGATCAATGTGTTTTGGTCAGGTCTTGTGACTACCAGTTGGTGTTCATGGATGTGGTCTGCCAGTGTTCTACATGTATTCCACACTGTATGTATGTATTCCATACATAGTGGCTGTTACAGTCTTTACATTGTATGTTGTGAATGATTCTTGGTTCTTCTTCTTTGGTTATTGGATTTTAAAAAAAAAATTGCTCTGGATATTATGAAGATATTCGGTTGATTATGTGCTATAATTAAGTACAACAGTTGTATATGTGGTTATCATAGAAACATTTTTGATGTATTATCTGTTTCATATATTGTAATGGTTGTGTTTCAATTGATGTATATATATATATATAATCAGTGCAATGCAAAGCAATGTGTACTGTAGTCAGGTATTTTTGAAGATGTGTGGGTATCCCCTGTGTTGGAAGATGTTGTAGAGCAAGTTTGTTTCATTTTTTTGGCATTCTGGACTTGGCATTATTTCATTTCTTTGGAGAATATATGAAAAGATTTATGTGAATTCAGTATAAATTCACGATGCCCAGTACAGGGTCAGAACTTGCAGAGAAGCAAAAGGGGCATTTGGAACAATAATATAGGGAACAATACTGATGTCAGGCCTGCAGCCGGTTCCTTTTGGGATCTTTGGCCTGCCACACTAATATTCTATTCTGTTATGCTGTTTCATTAGTGGGGAATTGGGAGGGATAATTGTAAGGAGTAGAATGTGATGTTGTCAAAATAAAATTCCTTTCCTGAATCCAAGGTCATCCTTTGTCTCTACGCCTCTGCACCTGACCAGAACTAGATGAGTGGAACTGCCAGCATGGCAGTGGAGGATTGGACCATGTGATGGACTTGAGGGCGTGGGGTCAGGATCTTAAACTTTTAACTGGATGGTAAAAACTGGGAAGCTTTCAGATTTGGGTTTTCCCAGATGTTCCAACATGGCTCTCTTAATAAATTGGAACTTTGAGCAATACTTTGCCTTGGACTCTGATTTAATTTTGGATGTTATTTGGAACCATGACAACTGACTTGTTTTGGAAGGGGGAGAGCTTGAAACTGCCAAGAAATGAATGATATGTCACCATTTATAGCATTATCAATACATATCAGCAAAAATTAAATATAGCAGTGTGAGGGGAGAAAATATTCATTGGAAAATTGCAGGTAATAGGCCTAGGAGTGAGATTGCAGGCCTCACTGAACCAAAGTTTTAAACTAGCATAATTGCAAAATGTACCAGACTAATATTTCTAATGTGCTGACTTGTGACTGCACTTTCTGCAAAGTTTGTACTTGTACGGATATATTTAGAGCAGGAAGAATGAGATGGTGGGAAATGAGGAACTGAAAGTGACAATTGTCTGAGAGCTTCAAATGTACACGGGTGTATGTGGAGACTGTCTGTCAGTAAGACAGTACAAGGAAGTAAGTTGTGAAATACGTGCAGAAAAGTATAAAAAGAATGTCTTGGGAAGAGTTCAGGGCCACTGGCCGTAGCTAATCCTTGTTGGATTCAGCTACGTCAGTGGAGTTTATTGCAATAAATTGCTAATCTAAATAATGCTATGTTTGCTACTCATGTTCAAAATTGTTCATGAAACAATAAACCTCTGATCTTAAAGTAAGATTTATTGCTTGTGGTTGCTTGTGGTTTCCCTTTGTTTTTATATAGGGATATTCTTAAAATTTAATTTATTCAAAGATGAGAAGTGAGACCAGTAGCTAGGAACCTTTTAGAGCCAATTTGCATGTTGGAGATTTTGTTTCATTATACTTTGCAATATATATTTTACATAAATGATTTGACCCTCAGATGTATTTCTCCCCCTTCTTGAATGTAATAGATTGTCTAACAAATGATGGGTAACTTGAGAGTTTGTGTATATTGTGTAAACTGTTAATTTATTAGAATATTCTTTTTCATGTATGTTATCTCTCTCACCCACACATATTTTTGTCATGACTGACCAATGCTATTTGTTCCTCCTCCTGCCCCCTAGTTTTAACTCAATGACACTATCCTTAGACACAAAGAGAAGTTAATATTTTAAAAAAATCTTCTGAATTACTGAGTGATGTAAACAAGTGCAATTGTTTCAAGGAATTTGAAATAGAACATAAGTTTTTTTATGGTTTGCCTTTCATTCAGAGACACATGTTGTCAGTTGTCAAGGCCATAATTCAAAGTAGTACTGAAATATATTCACCCCTCTCCACCAATCTTTTTTTCTCAATCTCCTGCCTACTTAACTCTTTGTTCATTGAAAGGACTAGTCTGATTAGGCCAGACTATGGTAGTATTTTGTAGTTAGGTTTAAGAACACGGGTTGTGATACTTGAGTAAATTGTTTACAGCCCAACAAATACAAAGGTAGAAGGGAAATTATAGTAGTACATCTCTCAGTGTAGATTTCTTCTTCGAAAGGCACTCATGGCAATAATAGCAGAAGAAAAAAAATGAGTTTATTTCAAACTCTTCCGCCAGTGTTTCAGTATTAGTATTTAGTAATGAGCCGTGATGGTGCAATAGCAATAGCAATAGCAATAGCAGTTAGACTTATATACCGCTTCATAGGGCTTTCAGCCCTCTCTAAGCGGTTTACAGAGTCAACATATTGCCCCCAACAATACTGGTCCTCATTTTACCCACCTCGGAAGGATGGAAGGCTGAGTCAACTCTGAGCTGGTGAGATTTGAACTGCTGAACTGCAGATAGCAGTCAGCTGAAGTGGCCTGCAGTACTGCACTCTACCCACTGCGCCACCTCGGCTCTTGCCAAGGTTAGAGTGCAGTACTGCAGGCTATTTCTGCTGACTGCTGGCTGCCTGCAATTTCGAATCTCACCAGGTTCAAGGTTGACTCAGCCTTCCATCCTTCCAAGGTGGGTAAAATGAGGACCCAAATTGTTGGGTGCAATATGCTGACTCTGTAAACCACTTAGAGAGTGCTGTAAAGCACTGTATGTAAGTCTAAGTGCTATTGCTATTAGAGTGTATTACTGACATTGTCTTTTTTTTTTCACCTTGTAGAGAAATGGCCCAAACTAGTCCTTTCTTATGCCTTGAACCTCTAATTTAGAGTTGTTAGTTGCAACGAGCAAAGAGCAGGTGACAAACAAACAAACAAAAACATGGTGAGGCAATTATAATAAGGGATCTTATTTATATACATATTTAGCAATGTTTATATTTGATTTAATGATGGTCTTCATGGGACCTATTGGGAGACTATTTTAATCCTTTCCTTTATCGTTTCAAAAATCTGTTTCCTACAGCTAAGCCCTCATGTGCTGTAAAAATACTTCTCCCTGAGGAAAGTTATAAGAGAGTTAATCAAACCTCATAAGATTAGCTCTCAGCAAGTAAGAGTTATAACTGTGCATTAGGAACAGGGCTCAAGGCTCAGGAAATATCAATAATGATTTTCTGAAAAGTATAGTGAGGAAACAACAGGGTTCCAACAATGACAACTTAAAGTCACATTGCAGATTAAATTAGCAAATTGAAATATTTGGGTCTGAATGCTAGTGGCAGTCTTTCAAGACTATTTTCTGACACCAGAAAATAAGACTCATCTCCCTAATCAGGGACTATAAAAATAAGTTTTAGAAGAGCAGATTATGTGCTCTTTGTCCAAATTCTCCTGATCTCATTTCTGAAGCTGTCTTTTGAATCTTTCTTTGGATCTTATAACCACCTAAGGAAAGGCACAAATATCTTGTATTTGTAATTGCACTCAACGAAATCTTTTTTCAACATTACAAAAGCCAGATTGTATCACAGATCAAGGCTTCCCAAACCACTATAATGTTTCTAAATCAAACCTAGAGCCCTCTGAGTGGTTTCTGGGACACCAGGGAAAACATTCTGACTTCCAAGAAATCATCATAAAAATAAGAGATGAATTTAGGTTATATTGGTGAGGCGGGAAAAAAAGTTTGATGTGATTGGAAACAGATTTTGGTGTGGCAGGATTGTAGCAAGGTTCAGTTCTACTGCTCAAAACAAAATTCTAGGTTTGGAAATCCTTCTTCTAAAAAAAGCTTTATTACAAAATCTAGGCAATTTACATTTTTCAAGCTTATAGTAAAGAATAAAGAGACACAGAAAACTGACATACTGATACAAGCAGGAGTGGGATTCTACCAGTTCAGACCAGTTTGGGCAAACCCGTAGCTCTAAAGATCTTCTGACAGCAAACTGGTTCACTCTGACCTTCAGGTGGGCCTGCCTGCCTGAACCCTGGGCTATACTCATCTATATTTCCTTGTTTCTTAGCCCAGCTGATAGGAGTGGCAGAATGGATTGCCACACCTCAGCCGTTTTGGCATGCCTCAGCTGCAATAGGTGGCAAGTTTTTTAGCTTTGTTTTAACCCACTGCTCGTATGCTCAAAGAACTGGTTGTTAGACCAGTTGAATCACACTACTGGATAAAAGTAAGAAAAGTAATACATAAGGAGATACTTTCAGTTACTTATTTCACCCCCTTTTTCTATTGTACACGTGAATTGCTACCTAAATGTTCTACTTTTCTTGTAGCATTGGAAAGAAGCTGGAAACAGGCACATTCAGACTTCTGGAACTTTCAATAAGCCTGTTTTTCACTATCCCAGAGACTCCACATGGGCCCTGTACTTACCTGGCATGATAAACAGAACAAGGAGACTCCTGGGAGGGGCAGAGCAAGGAGGGGGGCAGCTGGTCCTTGCAACAACTGATTCAGTGAATCGGATGCAAAAGTAGTATCCAGTTCACCTGAACTGGTCCTAACTGGCTGAATCCCACCTCTGGTCCTAATGCTGTTACCTAGTGTTAGGTAATGCAATTACAGATACAGTAATAAAGGAGAGAATGGACATCTTTATCTTTTGCCTTGATTTATTGAAAAGCCTGTAGTATTCTATTTACAGTGATCCTTGCTGCTTGCCATTGATATAGGATCTTCTCCCAAGTTCTAAATTCTTATTCAAAAAGTCTTAAATATTAATCATATTCTCTTTGCTATACTTGCTGAGTTTTCATACTCCAATTTAAAACACAAAGATCTTGCTAACCTCAAATCTATATACTTCTGTCCAACTGATCTCACAGTCTATAAGCAACAGAATAAGAGGCTATGTAAAAAAATCTTTCTACACTTTATATAAAACAGCAAAAATCTGCACTTCAAGTAGAAAGAATTTAGAATTAATCTGATCTTTGCTTCTATGTACTGAAGATAATTTCATTTATTAAATAGTTTATAAGAATGTGAACTCTTCTGAATGGCTAAGAACAATTTGATTCTTACTGCTGCATAAACCAGTCTTGTCCTAATATTATCAAAAGGGAGGAGAATGTGGCCGCAGAATATGTAAACTTATAATGATTGAATTAATTCTTAATATCCATAGTCTGCTAAATATAGTTGGATTTTAACTCCCATAAATCAGTTCTAAAAATGAATAGAATAATTCAAAAAGGAGAAAATAATAAGCATACATATGAATAAATGTAAACATGCATATTCTTCATTAACAAACCTCAAGTTACTTCTTCATCTCTCTACTATTACTATCTTCAATAAAGATTTTTTTCAACTTAATAAAAGAAACATATCAGTTACAGTGTCACTTTATAAAGCTTACCGAGAATACTTCAATGCTGCCTTTCTTCATGTGCCAATTAGCAAACATTCCTTTTCTATTTCTACTTTTTTTGACATGCTCCCAATCCTCTGATAATTTGTTTTCCTCACAATACCAGGCAGGATGTTGATGAGAAGGCTAAAATTTGAATAACGCACCTTACATAGTCAAAAGTTTGCTAGGAATCTGATGACAGCATAGTTTACGGGTTAATTTTTAATCGATTGCTTTTGGTCATTGTGCTACATATATATTGTTTATTTCCCTTCATTCTTGGTCTTTCCTTTGGGAGACACACACACACCCTTTTTTTTGCACTAAAGAGAATAAAACTTTGTTGTAATCACTTTGGTCTGTGTCAATGACTTCCCAGATCAAATGGACCAAACTGACAAATCAAGGCTAGAAGCAAGGAAGTTGATATTTTATCAGTCTGGATTTATCTTTATGTGGACAATGGTTGGAAATCACAAGCTGCTTTTGTAGCTTACCTTATCACAAAATCCACAAGATAGCAACTGCAGTGTTTAAATCTATTATTATTTAAAGAACAGCTTATTCAGTTTGCTAGTCAACCTTCTTAGATAGTCCTCAATTTGCCTTTTGCTCTTTGCTACATTGATATTGAGGAAATCTTTTCTGGATTTCTAGAATTATAAGAAATTAAGATATATAGAACATAGAATAATAGAGATGGAAGGGACCTTGGAGATCTTCTAGTCCAGTCCCCTGCTCAAGCAGGAGATGCCATATCATTTCAGACAAGAGGCTGTCCAATTTCTTCTTAAAAGCCTCCAGGGATGAAGCACCCACAACTTCTGGAGGGAAGCTATTCCACTGTTCAATTGTTCTCACTGTTTGGAAATTTCTCTCCTTGATTAGTTTCTACCCACTGTTTCTTGTCCTGTCCTCAGGTGCTTTGGAAGATAGGTGGCTCCCCACTTCTTTGTGGCAGCCTCTCAAATGTTGGAATACTGCTATCATGTCTCCCCTAGTCCTTTTTTTCTCTAGACTGGTCATATACAATTCCTGCAATGGTTCTTCATGTTTTAGTCACAATTAATCAATTAATCATAAGAGAGCAATGGCTGAATTCAGAATTATGTAACTTTATATTTTAGGATCTTTTTCAGTAAGGAAGCTTTCTGTTTTCATCTTCATTTGTCATTATCTCTTGTTCCATTTCTTCCTTTCATCTCCTCCTCTTCATCTTCCTAAATAGGCATATTTCTCTTCTCACAAAGAAACAGAAAGGCACTGTGATCTCATGACAACAATAATACACTAAAGAAGAACTCCAAATATTTCAGTTCTGCCTTTCTTCAGTGAGCTGAATTAATTATTAAGTCAATTCTTAGGAAGTTAATTTGTGGATGACAATTTGAAGCAAAAGTTAATTGTGGGTACTGGCTCTGGGAAAAATACCCCTTAAAACTATGCTATTTTAGTCCCTTCAGAGCAAATAAAAAATAGCAGAAACAAACATATAATTCTTCATTTAGACACTTAATTACTGATGTAGGATAGGAAAAATTAATCTGGAAAAAAATTCATGAGACCTCTCTTTGGGAGCTCTATGAGGCAACTAAATATTGTTGCTAGACACAAGGAGAAGTTAAGAGTGAAAAAGTTCCATACAAACTGGTAGGAGTTTGTTAAGAAGGTAATTTTATAAAAATATTTCAGGTTATACAGTGAATTGGCTGTAGAAAAGACATAAATATCTGTGGTTAAAGAGGAGTCAGAAGTAGGTCTGCTGTATGTAATGGTCCATCCCATGCAGTAAAGAATATGAAATTCTGCCCACAAGAATTCAAATTCAGTTCTGACAGGACTCAAGGTTGACTCAGCTTTCCATCCTTCCGAGGTCAGTAAAAAGAGGACCTAGATTGTTGGAGGCAATATGCTGACTGTAAATCAGGGCTGCCAAACTCCAAGCCTGCTGGCCAGATGCATCACACACTGGCCATGCCCATACCCAGTTTAGCAAAAGGGAAAAAAGTCCCAATACATCTTGTGATACCGTTGTGACAATGTGAGTTTGACACACTTGCTATAAACCATTTAGAAAGGGCTATAAAGCACTGTGAAGCAATATATAAGTCTAAATGCTATTGCTATTCAGGAGAGATGTAAAAGTGAGTGAACTCTGAATGAACAAGATGAATACAACAGCCTAGCCTGACAAATGGCAAAATGACAAAACAAATCAGTAGGAGTTTTTCTCTCAGGAACGAGAGAAATTTTCATTTTTTTAGCCCCAAAATAGATTTTCTTGCAAAGGGGGAGGAATTAAACTATTAATTTACAATGCTTTCTACAGGTTAGAGGCACCATTACAGTTTAAAGTAAAATGCAAGAAAATGGGGAAGTCATCTTCTTGAGTCCAGAACAATCTCTGTTAATACTATGACTAATAGAACTATAGGCCACCATAGATTAATTTTGTCAGAAGGATAAGAGGCTGCAAGAAAGGCAAAGTGGAATATTTCATAAGAAATATTCAGCTTACATCCATGTCCACTAAGAAGACCTGACTGTAAATGATTTGAGCTCAATTTTTCAGAAAATTTAGACAAATTGAAATGAGTGCAGGGACTGATGATAATCAGAGAATGATAGTCAGAAGGAAAGATTAAGATTATATCTAGTCTTATATCCAGACTGAAAAGTGGGTAGAATAACATTATTCTAGTATATCTAGGACTGTCACATAAAGGAATGTGCAACTTCTGTTTTATCTTCAAGTGCAGGTCACAGAAATATGTCATCGGAAGGCAGACTCTGATGAATGTGTACAAAATTTCATAAAATAAGAGTGAGGCTGCACGGGCCTTCCAGTTCAATTGAAAAAGTGCTCCAGAGCGTGCAGAGGCATAAACACAGCACCTGATTAAATTATTTAAGGAAACTGTGCCTTTCCCAGAGATTCCTGGGAAGCACCTCCTTGAAAGTAAACATGAATCGTTCCACATTCCTTTTCGCTGAATGTTTTCACGTGGCAACATGTGGGACAACCACTGGAATACTTGGATTTGGATTCCTCCATTGAGAAGAACATTGGACTTACATACCTCAATGGAGTTTCCAATTCTAAGATTTTTTTTAAGCTGTATAATAGAAAGGACATCTTAGAAACAACCAGCTAAGCAATAATTTCAAGGTATCTTTTCTATATATGGATTTCAATCAATAGGATACTTTGTTTTATCTCTATAATCAGTTTTGTTCTTTTAAAAAAAATACAATTTCATATATACATTCACAATTATATAATCTCATAACTGTTATTAATAATATGTATTTATAACAATTTTTCCCTACTGTTAACAATATACTTGAAGATTGCTTTTTTAACATCCCATAGATCCATCTTATCTTACAACGGTCCTACTTCTTCTTCCCTCCCTCCCTCTTTCCTTCCCTTGTTTCTTCTCTCCTACTCCCCTTCCTTCCCTCCCTCCTTCCCCTTCCCTCCTTCTCTCCTTCCCTCCTTCCTTCCTTCCCTCCTTTCTTTTCTCCTTCTCTCCTTCCTTGCCCCCTTCTTTTCCTCCTTCCTTCCCCCTTCCTTCTCTCCTACATTCCCTCCTTCCTTCCCTCCTTTCTTCTCTCCTTCTCTTCTTCCTTCCCTCCTTCCTTCCCTCCTTTCTTCTCTCCTTCTCTCCTTCCTTCCCTCCTTGCTTCCCTCCCTCCTTCCCTCCTTCCTACCCCCCTTCTTCTCTTTCTTCTCTCCTTCCTTCCTTCCTCCTCTCCTTTCCCTTCTCTCCTTCCCCTTCCTCCCCTTAACCCTTCCCCTGTTCTTCCCATTCCTCCCCTCTTTCCTACTCTTACATTCCCTCCCATTCTTCCTCTGCCTTTCCCTTTCTCCTATTCCTCTCCTTTCTCCTCTCCTTCCTATCTTTCCTTCTACTCCTCCCTCCATCCACAGTTTTGTTCAAGGTAGGGAACAGAAGTGGGTTGCCAATTTTTCTACTACTGGTTCGGGCATGCACCTGCTCTTGCCCCCGTCTGACACTTCTGCGCATGTGCAGAAGCATCCAGGTGGGTGGGCGGAACCTCCCGCTGCTGCTACTACCGGTTTGCCTGATCCTATCCAAACTCGGAGGAAACCACCTCTGGTAGGGAATATGGCTGAGTGCAAGACCTTTTGCTAAGGAATGTCTTGATTTCATTATTTTCTTTCATTCTATCACATATTCCTTTTAAAAATAAGGATTAGTGAAGAGTGTAATACAGACAAAGCAAGCATTCATTATTATAGTAAAGTATTATTTTTACAAGATATTATAACATGCAAAATATTTATTTGTTTGTTTCTTCAATATTCATCCAGGTGACTGTCTGGAAAAGTCCTTATGGTGAAAGTTTTTTGAATAGTTGTTTGTCATCGCATCCTTCCTAGGGCTAACAGTGAGTGACTGGCTAAAGGTCACCCAGCTGGGTTTGTGTCTGATGTGGGACTAGAATTCATGGTCTCCCAGTTTCTAGCCCAGCACCTTAGCTGGCTCTTTACAAATACGCTGTTTCCCTCAAAAAAGATCTATCCCCAAAATCTATCCCTCCAAATAACCCCAAATTAAGACCCCATCCACTCTGGGGTAGGGTGAGGCACACAGGTAAAAATTAAGCTAGGATGGGGCTGGGGGCTGGTGGAGCTGCCATACTACTTACATTCGGACTTTGTAACTAACTTTAAATGTAGATTTGCTTATAGTTAAGAGTTGAGATATGGAATGTTGTTCTGATATGCTGTTATTTGGGGAAGTTCTTTTTGTATCTGCTAATATCTGAAATTAAAAATGCCGTGCATTGGGTTTGATTACGGTTACCATGATTAAACCTTCCTCTCTACAGATATTTTATGTACTTTGTGCATTCCAATCTGATCACTGATTTTGTATTTAATTAAATTATCCAATTAAACTAGGTTTATTTATGAGTTGTTCTCTTTATTGGAGAATTTCCCCCTTTTTCTTATGGTAAACTTTTGTTTTTAGGACACTGGGACCTCTTTAGGCTTTTCAAAATTTTGCTTAAAGCTAAGATTGGAACACAGATTGTTCAGTTTTACAGATGTTAATTAATGTTATTATTTTAGGGCTGTGCTTGGACTTTTTGCTGGGATGAGAAGACTTATTGCCCATGCCTCTGGTTAAAAGATGAGTTATGGGATGAGGAGTTTTATTGTTAATTAAGAAGATGTAAAAGATAAGGAAATAGTTTATAATTTTTAGGGAGAGAGATTCTTTTTCTTCATTACCTTTCTTTCTTTCTTTTTTCTTTTCTAGATTGTATTGCCTTTAATTGTTGTAACTAAAACGTTTAATAAAATCATTATTAAAAATAAATCCAAATACATTAAAATGTAAGATGACAATGATAAAAGAAATCCAGTTAAATCTGATTGACACCATCATCATTCATTATCATTCTCTGTACGTTGTATCTTTCTAAAGCATCTCTGCCTCCACAGTACTGATATAATAGCAATACCATGTTTCCCTGAAAATAAGACAAGGTCTTATTTTCTTTTGATCCCCCCCCCCAAAAAAAATAAGTGCTTGGCATTATTTTGCAGGAGATCTTATTATTTTTGAGGTGCAGTAGATGGCGAGCATGGTCACCTTGTCGCTGCTGCTGTGTTGCAGTATTTGTGGGGAGGGCTTATTTTTGGGGGAGGGCTTATTTTAGCATATGCACTCAAAAGCCCGATGGGAGGTCTTATTTTTGGGAACACATAGTAGCAATTGCACTTAGACTTATATACTGCTTGAGAGTGCAGAGTCAGCCCCCAAAAATCTGGGTCCTCATTTTCCTGGCCTCAGAAGGATGGGATGCTGAGTCAACCTTGAGCCTGTGAGATTTGAACTGCCAAATTGCCGGCAGCAGTCAGTCAGCATAAGTAGTCTGCAGTACTGCATTCTAACCATTGCATATTGCTTTTTGTAATTTAAGCTTTTCATGTCTCTCTTTTTCAAGGTTTCATGAGCTGCCATTATTTTCTCAATCTACTTTCCCCTTTCATTTTTTGCTCATTGTTTCCCTCTTTTCATCAAAATACTCTTGTATACTGCCTACTCATTTTTGTATTCAGTCTGTGTTCATTCATCTCCAAGTGATTCTTGATCCTTTCTCTTCTTGTTTACTACATTTCTTTAGTACCCAATTCCCATTACACTCAGTTTATCTTTATTTTTTGCCTGACATACTCACCCATCACTTCCATATAACCTGGTGACAGAAATATCTTATCTTATCTTATAGACAGGCAGTTTTGCTGATTTTGATGAATATTTATTCTTTACGAGAGATCATGTTTTTTCATTTCTCTTATATCTTTTGTTCTATTTTTCCCCATCTTTTCTTTTACTCTATGTAATTGTTTTTTTTCCCAACATGCAGTCTTGACGCTATCAAATAATGGCCCATCCCACATTGAGAACCTCTTATCAATAATTTACTAATTCTCCCATTCTCTCCTTCTTTCATAATAAATAATGACATAAATTATGCTTTTTGAGATATTCCTTTTCCATGTACATATAAGATTAGGTGCATTCTTAAGCTATACATTCAAAATATTTTCATAGAGGGTTGTGAAAATATCTATATCTGGACATAAATAGTTTCAACTTCTACCCTCAAAACAACACTATAGGGCACTGCACACCAGAACAACTAGATACAATGACAGTTTTTTTTCCCTAAATGCCATCACTCTGCTTAACCAAATTTCCACAACATTGTCAAATAATTTACTAAGACTCTATTACTATTATTCTCTTCCTTACTAGTATCTCTCTTCCAATTTATTACTATAACCATGTTGCTTGTATTTTAATTGTTTCCTAATATGGTTTGATAGCTTATTAGTAACCTTGACTATCACTAAGTATTGTATCTTTCTATTCTTGATGAATGTATCTTATTCTCCTTATGTACACTGAGAGAATATACACCAAAAACAAATTCCTTGTGTGTCCAATCACACTTGGCCAATAAAGAATTCTATTTTATTCTTAAAAAATAATACTCACCAACCACTGTACACTTCAGGCTTGGGTCTCTCAGTGGTCCATTTGGCATATGTTCTGAATGTTGTACCACTTTCCACACAAACTCACCTTCATTATCATCACTCACTGGCATCTGAATGAAATTATCATCAAGCCATGATTTCTTATTTTCATACATACTATCAATGATGTAAATGACACCAATACTTGTTTTCTGGCATATTTTTTCTTTCACTCATAAATAAACCTATAGAACCTTTTCACTTTACTAAAATTTTCTGCTTTCAAAAATTTTACTCAAAAGATCAAGCTAACTTCCTTAAACTTTGTTACCTCCTTCTCCCTTTTTTAGTTTCACAGACACAGAAAATATAAACATCATCTTTATTTAGTTTCAAAAATCAAACACAAAATGTAAATTTTCAATTCTAATGAGAACATGCCCATCTAGCAAATCCATTTTTTTCTTTAATTCCATTTGTTAATCCATGATATTTATTATTTACTGTTCTTACATTCTTAATCACAAAGCATCTTCTATATGCTTTGGACATAACCAAGTGGGACAGGGATATTGATTTGTTGGCCATCCTAGTTTAGTTCAAACAAAGTTTTCATTTAATACTGAGTAAGGTAAAAATATTATGACATAATAGCCTTAGTGATATCCATGCTGCATACAGCATTTGCAGTTAATAGTAAAGCAATACTATTTAGTTTTGGCCTGGATTCTAAGGTTTCTATTTTAGAGATTACCTTGCAAATTAACTTATTGTTGCCTTCATCCCATCAGCTCAGAGGTATATTCATGACACAAAATGAAGATATTGCTTTATTTAAGTGACCTATTTGGAGAACAGTTTAAGGCCATAACTAATGCTATAGGATGTTCTTTTATGAAGTTGCTTTAAAAGTAGGGCACTTTTCAATTACCCAGAGTTGATGGCACTATTCGTGATATTTTCTGGAACTTAGAAGTTTGCTTTCTGGTTCAATAAGAATAAATTAAGGAAAACATACTGGCAACAGAGAAAGGATTAGTCATGCTTCTTTATTTAGTGTAAAATGCCAATAAAATTTGCATTTGCAATCACAATAAAATTAAGCCTTTGCTAGTTAGGTCCAACAAGTTTGTATCACAGTGACCTCTATCTGTCCTTGACTGCTACTGAATTGCTGTATGGTCAATTAGTTCAGAAACAAATAGAGCAATAGCCTTTTTACTAGCCAATTCCCAGCAGTTATTTTCAATGTGTTCAGTGACATTTACTGTTGGATTTTTCTATAAAGCTGCTGTCAGATAGGTTCTAAAGTGGCTAATGTTAGAGGTGTAATAGCAGTTATACATGGCTATTACTTCCTTAAATCTGAATGCTTTTTTTAAAAAAATAGTGATTGGGTGAACTAGGAGAGAGAGAAGGAATGAATGGTTAAGAGAAATATTTCAAGGAAATTTGATTCTGGAGACATTGAAGAAATGATATTGACTTTCCACGGGGTAGAAACCTTGCCTTTTCAAACCAATGTTAATATGAATAATATATTGTGCTTAATATATAAGGTACATGCAATCTTACATGTTGATTGTCTCTGATTTCTCATTTCATAATGATTCAGGGATGGTTCAGATGGGGATAAAGGAAGGTTTTCTTCTTCCTTTCTCTTTCAACTACAGATATCCAGAAAATATTCCCTGAAGAATTTGGTTACTGTCAGTGAAGTAGACTGTTACAGAAAGTTGAGATAGAAAGAGAAGTCCATGAAAATGAGAGCAAGTGAATCTTGTACTCCATTCACGAAATGTTCATCCACTCTATTTTCTGCAGTCTCTTTATTCCTTTCACTTCTTGGCACCAAGGTCTACTGTATTCTGCAGTTTTCCCAATCTTTTAAATAATATTTTGAAGTGGAAGAAGATGGCAAGGAATAAAGGTCAAGTCAACTTGTACTTGCTCCCTTTTGCAGATGGATATTTGATTACAACCTGAAGTATCTACTGACTTTAAGGGTAAATTTATGAATTAATGACACAGAGATGAGGTAATTGAAAATTTTGTCCATTAAATTTGAATTAGGAGGATGCATTACTCAGTGCTGCAGCCATGATATGACAAACACATATCCATAAGATAATCTCAAGAGCTACATCTAAACATAAACTTCTAGAAATAACTCAAGCAGGCACATTAACAGCTAGAGTTCCAGCTAGGCATGAAAGCAGATTGCTCTACCTATGAATATTGATTGGCCATATAAACTGTGGTAAACAGTTTCCTTCAGGATGACTGATTTAATACCTTTAATCATTAAAGATGGACAGGTTTCCTAAACTTCTGCACAAATCAACTCAGTTGCTTGGCAGAGATGACCATAAAAAACTATGTTAGCCCAATGGCTAACTTATCTTTGGACTCCATAATTCCCCAAGGCCTTAGCAATCTCTGTTCACATGTGTGCTAGCTGTTACCAACTCTAGCTGGTGGTGCTCATCTCTATTTCTAAGCTGAAGAGCCAGCACTGTCTGAAGACATCCCCGTGGTCATGTGGCCAGCATGACTAAACACCAAAGGCACATGGAATGCTGTTACCTTCCCACCAAAGTGGTCCCTATTTTTCTACTTGCATTTTTACAGGCTTTCAAACTGCTAGGTTGGCAGGAGCTGGGACAAGTAATGGGAACTCACATTATGTGGTTTTAGGGATTCGAACTGCTGAACTGCTGACCTTGTGATCAACAAGCTCAGAGTCTTACCCACTGAACCACCACATCCCTGCTATATCAGTTTATATCAACTCAATTATAATTCCAATTTTTTATAAAAAATAATCTGCATTTTCACTTACTCTAAACAAGCATACTTCTATATACAAAAGTCAATGTCAGCTACATAAAGTTAGTTTCTAATGCCTTATAATAAAAAAGAGGTATGCATATTATGGATGATAGGCTGTCAGATGTCTACACAGATGGATATTCTTAGAACCTAGAAAGAGGTACACAGAGATCATAGAAGAAAACATAATCTAGATTTAGAATCTGGCATCTCTGGTTGCTAAGCAAGAAAATGCCATTTATAGCTGAATGTCTAAAATCCTTCATGCTTATCCAATTGTCTAATTTAAATTTAATAGCAATAGCAATAGCAGTTAGACTTATATACCACTTCATAGGGCTTTCAGCCCTCTCTAAGCGGTTTACAGAGTCAGCATATTGCCCCCAACAATCCGGGTCCTCATTTTACCCACCTTGGAAGGATGGAAGGCTGAGTCAACCCTGAGCCAGTGAGATTTGAACAGCCAAACTGCTGAACTGCAGTCAGCTGAACTAGCCTGCAGTGCTGCATTTAACCACTGCGCCACCTTGGAATTAAGGAACTTAATTTATCATGCCATAAACACATGCTTTTCAAATGTGGAATTTGAAAATACACTCCCGGGTATCTAGGAATTCTAGGAATTGCAGTACCAACATAGTTAAAATATTTAAAACAGTTAGTCCTCTTTAATAATTTAAACAATACAGTGAAATGAACAGCAGTAGATGCAAGCATTTCGCATTGACTCATCAGTACCACCATTACAATAACATGGTTAAAAGCAACATAGAACATAGGGTCTAGTGAGAATATTAGTTAAATATGTGATGTATGGAAAAAACCAACCCATGACAAACCTTATGCCCATGGAAGGTGTAGATTGACATACAGTTGTTTCAGCGCACACAAAGAGGCTTCAATTGATTGATGGCAACCGCTTCGGTGAAATGCAGAAAATTAGAGTCCCTGTGATGTGCAGCAAAATTTTGAACGCAGTGTTTGAATGACTTGGTGACTCATAGCTAGTATATGTCTTGTAAAAGCAGAAGAAGGTGTTTTATGGCTATTGTTTGCTGTTGGATTACTCAATACTATCTGAATAGGAGGAACATATCAAATTGTGAATGCTGGTTCATTATGTTGCAAGCATTAAAAGAATTAGGGGTAATTCTATTTAGGTAACTTACTATTATGAGTCCCCTCAAGCCTTATTATACTGGGGATTGATGTTTATGTAAGACATGGACCAAGAATGTTGTGAGAGTACATCAAGTACTTTATACTCTCAGAAGCCCAGCAGAAATAAGATAGCAGAGATACAGAAAGATCTGGAGTTAGATGATCACTTTAGTAGCAAAGGCAAAGATTGTACAGGAGAAGGCAGTAGCAAACTACTCCTCTGTTTTACCCCCCAAAAAATGCATTGTGACATTGTGACTAAGAAAATGATGGTGGATACTGGGCCCTTCAGGTAGATGGCATTCACCAGCCTACTAAGGAATTGCTGAGGATTTTTCTAATGTTGTTTATGACACAGCTAAATTAAACCCTTCAGGATCTCTAATTGCATAGCCTAGATTTGGACAGTTTTACTCAGAAGATCACACTATTTATTACTATGTACATGAAATAAAAATGTAATGACATGGTTTCCATAATTAGGAAGGATATAGTAATGACAGTACTCGGAGACAATGCAGTCAGTGTCCAAATAATATAAATTAGACATTATGGACAATAATTTAATCTGATAGCTATTCAGATTTATGCTGCATCTATTGATGCAAGGAGTTGATTATTTTTATCAAGTTAATCTGAAATTAATGGAATATGCAAGCAATATGAGCTGCTTGGAGACTGGAAAATGGGAAGAAGTAAGAAATAACACATAGTTGGACTAAATAACCTAAGAAACAGAAATGAAACAGAAGATTGATTTACCTATTTCTGCCAATCTATTTCATTATCCCTAAGACTGTACTCCAACAACCAAAATGACACTTAAATATATAGATATCAACAAAAGGAGCATATAGAAATTGAATTTAGTATATTATTGATACAAGGAATTGGAACATCTAGGATGCATCCAAAAGCTGACGATGGATCTTCCGGTTTGGTGTCACGCCGGTGCGAGCTGCCGACAGATCCTCTACTCGGTTCGCCCGGCCTTTTGCATGATCGTGGCTGTAGCAGGCAAGGTCTTTTCGAGGTACGAGGACCAGTGGAGAGGGGAAGCATCGGAGCAGTGGAGGGAGAAAGGCGATCCCCCCCACAAAGCGAGAGGCTCCCTCAGATCGAGTGCAAAGGAGGTCGGCTGATTAATGGCCGACCAGATGATGTGACTGCCAGCCCTTAATAAGGAAGGGAAAGACAACTGCAGGAAACATATTGGATTGTGGAAGACGGTAAACAAAAGACTTTGATTTAAGAGACTAAATTTGAATAATCTAAACAATCTGAGCTCGGATACGTAAGTGGGTGCATTGGGTTGAAGCGGCGAATAAAGACTGACAGGGAAAGATTTAAGAGAGCTGATCGGCAGATCGGACAGAGAAGGACTGAGTCTTTGAATATTTAAGTTTGGAGGATTAACAGTGGGCGAGACGGTGAAGAGAAAGAAAGACGGTTGGATTTGCCCTCCTCGTGGAAAAAAAGGGGAAGAAGATTTTCATGAGTCACGAGGGTTTGAATTATCTTTAAAACTCCGGTGAGGCAGATGCCGAGACATACTGATAGAGACAACAGAGGGGTGACATCTTGAAAGTGAAAACTGAGCGGTGCAGGGGAAAAAAAGTCATCTTTCTCCCTGCCTCTTTCTTTATTTCACTGACAACAAGAAGTGATTGATGGGTGAGCTTTGAAACAACTATCTTGAGCTCTGACCTCTCCTGTCTTTTGGCTCTCCACATTGAAATGTACTCTCCCTCCCTAGTGGACTCCTCTTAGATACTATAGAACTGTTCTACTGTAAAGTACTGCTCTAAATTAACTATCTTTTTTTCTTGGGTGTTCATCATAGTGGATCAATTTGATTAATGGATTAATAACTGATTATTCTCTGGTAGATCAAATTTCAACTGATTGCTTGATTAATTGTTGAACAATTGAACCAAAATAATAAAGTCTACCAGTTTCAACAATATGATCCACTATTCTCAAGAAGAAAATCAGGAATCACTTTGCAATCCTGATTCATACCAACAGGCAATGAGAAGGACTGCACAATGGATTCAAAGGAGATGTTAAGGATAAATGTGAAGGACTGCACAATGGATTCAAAGGAGATGTTAAGGATAAATGTGAAGGAGATTGTCAAATAGCAAGAAGGTAAAACAAGCAAACCGCGTATCAAAATAAATGGAAATTTCCAAGAAGAAGGGCCAAAGCCAAAATAGGCAACAATCTCAAGAAGAAATGTTAAAAAAAATCAGAAAGCTGTTAGAAGAGACATCAAGCAATATTACAACATCTGTAAAGATATTCAGGATAGAAGCAGGTATGAAAAAACAGGAAAGTCTTCTAAAAGATGTCCAATATCATCCCATTTCCTATAGGTTGCTGGCTTTTCTAGCTAGTAAGGCAGCTTTGCAAGGAAAGTCACCAGTGAAATCTGTTGCATTTTTGTAGCTGGTATTGACTTTTATTTTTGTCAAGTATAATTCTTAATACAATTATTAAAAAAAACAAAAGACTTCCAATATCAGAAGGAAATTCCAACCTTAAGTTGATATGCAGAACTTCGGTAGACAGTAATTAAATCAAAAAAGATTCAAGGAAAGAATTAAAGAGCAATTCTATTACTAGAAGATTAAGTTAGACCAACACTCTGATCATTATCAATCCAGAAACTGCAGAAAGTAATAAGTTATCTACAGAAAATTGCCAAGCCACAGAGTAAGAATCAATAGAGGTTATAACCAATTATGCCAGAAAATGTGAAGAATGTCTTTGTGGCAAGCAAACTGTAAGAGGCCAATCTACATACCAATACCAAAGAAAGGATACTGAACAGAGTGTGCAAACGATAATAAAATATCCTTAATTTCACACCAAACCAAAATAATGCTTAGGATCCTCCAACACAAAGTAGACCATTGTTGTTTAACCATAAGTGAAAACCAAAATACTATTAGTCATATTAAAATTGAATGTAGTATGTCCAACAATGACTGGTTAAGCCAATTCAGGCATGGAATGTCCTGGCATATGTTGGGCAATAATTTGTAAATACTGCAGTTGTTGCAGTGCTGGCTGTAGATTTGCACAGCACATGTTTACGTTGTGCTTCAGCAGTATATTTTACTTTGTAGGCATGACAGTCTTTGTGGATGAGGTCTCATCAGGTAGGGCAGTTTTGTGCCAACATTTCCCAGGTGGTCATGTCCATTTTCAAAGTTCAAAGAGGTCTTTAATGTGTCTTTGTAATGTTTATTTTGCTGTCCATGCAAGCATTTTTCAGCAGAAAGTTGCCTGAAAAGGACTGGTTGGTATATGCTTGTCCAGCATGTGGATGACATGACCTGCCCACAGGGTCTGTGCTCTCAACAGCAAAGTGTGAACAGATGGTAGACATGCTCTAGAGAAAACTTCAATGTCTGGTACTTTATCTAGCCATCTGATGCCTAATATTCTGTGAAGGCAAGTCATATGGAAATGATTCAGCAACTCTTACATGCCTTTCATACAGAGTCCACATTTCACAGCATATAGAATGGTAGGGAGTACTACAGTTCTATAGATGTTGACTTTTCTTGCTGGCCTAATTCCACAATATTTCTACATAGTGGAGTGCACTCTGACAAAAACAGAATTTGGTTTAATGTTCTGTAGTTCTATATGAATGGTTACTGCTCAATGAGTACTGCTAAGGTAATTGAAGTGGTCCACTCCCTGTAATTTCTGCCCTTTCATTGTGGTTTTGGATTCTGCATACAGTGGATGAGACTATAACTTCAGTGCATAACTTCAGTCTTTGAAATATTGATGGTGAATCCAGAATTGTCACCAGGAGAATTTTACTTGTGCCTTTGAGCAAGCATTAAAGTCAGAGCCATTGGAAAAGACGAAGTCTCTCAGAACAATTTTCTTCCCTGGAAGTCTTCTCAGATTGAAGAGCTTCCTTCATCCTAGAAATGTTACAATGCCCAGTGAAACAATACACTTCTTCCTCTAAAAATAAATAATTCTGCTATGATCTTAGCTGTGAGAGAGATTCATTGAATTATTTACAATGTAGAGGCATGGATATTAATGAATAAAGGTAAGATCAAAGAGTTATTTAAAACAGATTAAACTTCAATTTCCTATCTGTTAAGAGGGACTATGACAGTCCATTTAGGGTATTGATTAAAGATTCTGGGTTAGACACCAGGAGTCCATGACTTCTAGACTTGTCTTAAACACAAAGCCAGCTGGGTGACCTTGGGCCAGATACACTCTCTCAGCCCTGGGAAGAAGGCAAGGCAAGGCAAGGCAAATCATTTTAGAAAATACTGCCAATAAACTTACAGGGACATGTCAAAGGCAGTCACCAAGAATCAAGGCTATTTGAAGGTGCACTTAAAAGGGAATATAAATTATAAAAGCCATTTTGATATTTCCAGTGTTATAAGAAAGATGACAGTGATCACTATGGCTGTGTAGAATTTTGAACGCTTCATTAAGGAGAAGCCAAACTGCCTCACATAGGACTAGGAGTCATATCTATATACTACTAAATCTCTCTTTGTCTGTTTGTAACTTTCAGTTTGGTGAAGTGGTGCATCATAAGACAAGAATTTTAGAATCAATGTATCTCAAACGGGCCAACTTAAAGAATGCATCCAAAATCTGGGAAGCATTATTCTCATGAAATTTAAATTTCAAGGCTCTACACACAAGTTGTAGTTGCAAAATTATGGCTGCTGCAGTAATCATGATTTCCAAATGCACTTCCTAGAAACCCATAGGTTGCATGGCAGAAGCAAAAGCAGGAGAGGCACATCTCCACCCACTTTCATGCCTCTTTCTGGTCCCTGCACCTGTTCAGTTGATGAGCAAGCAGTGATTGGTTACTTTGGAAGCCAAAATTGAAATTTCATAACAGCAATAGGTGGCAAGGGAAGAAATAGGCAGTGATTCAGTTGCCTGCTGTTGAGGTAAGGCTGCATGGTGAGCTCCAGCAGTTAATAGGTGAGTTATCTTGAACTTTGTAGGAAGGAGACCCTTGGGAACACACCAGGATGGGAAATGGGGATGCAGTTTTCTTTGCAGTCCACAGTTCCCTTTATTTCCATTTTTCTTGTAAAGTGGAAAGCAATTCTGCATCTCAGTTTAGGAAGACAAATCTGCATCAGGGCCCCACTGAGCTCATGAAAAGAGGGGAATGGCACCAGCCTATATTATATGCGAAAAGAAGGGTGACCCAGTGGGCCATGGGCTCTCTAGTAAAAATTCTAATAATGAGTCTTCAGTAGAACACCACATGCACTGAGGAATTAATAATAATAATAATAATAATAATAATAATAATAATAATAACAGTTAAAAATTGACAAAATCACCATCAGTCAAATGCAAAAAGCCGCAGTGCTTGGATCTGCATGCATATTACGAAAATACGTTACGACGTCCTAGGCCCCTGGGTGGGGCCCTTCTAGTAACCAATGCCAAATCCGGCGAAACAACTGGCCGCTGTGATACAATTGTATAATAATAATAATAATAATAATAATAATAATAATAATAATAATAATAATAACAACAACAACAACAACAACAACAACAACAACAACAACAAAACAGCAAAAAACTGGTGGGAACATCAGCCTGAAAAAGTCACCGAAAATCAGATGGTCAAGATCTTGTGGGATTTCCGTATACAAACCGACAAAATACTGGCGCATAATACACCAGACATCACACTGGTTGAGAAAAATAAGGTCACAATCATAGACATCGCAATACCAGGTGATAGCAGGGTCGCCGAGAAGGAACATGAAAAAATCGCAAGATACCAGGACTTAAAAATCGAAATTCAACGACTATGGCACAAACCAGCAGTGGTAATTCCAGTGGTAATTGGCACACTGGGTGCTATTCCAAAAGCACTGGAATTACATTTAAAACAGTTAAAAATTGACAAAATCACCATCAGTCAAATGCAAAAAGCCGCACTGCTTGGATCTGCACGCATATTACGAAAATACGTTACGACGTCCTAGGCCCCTGGGTGGGGCCCGACTAGTAACCAATGCCAAATCCGGCGAAACAACTGGCCGCTGTGATACAATTGTATAATAATAATAATAATAATAATAATAATAATAATAATAATAATAATAATAATAATAATAATAATAATAATAATAATCATAATCATCATCATCATCATCATCATCATCATCATCATCATCATCATCATCATCATCTATATTTCATAAACTGAGGGATTCCAAAGTTGAGAATCCATTCTGGTAATTATAATATGGTCATGTTAAAAATAAATGGATTGGGGGGGGGGGAATGTGAAATAGATCTGGATGAAGAAAATAGTCATGCAAATTACATGAGCCTGTCATGAATATAAATCCTTATATTCCATTGAGGCATCACTCAGTGACAAATTATTCCAAAAATGGATTTCACAAACAAAAGCAGGATGAAACCTAGCCCAGCAAATACCTGAAGGGGCCACTATTTTGTATACTTCATCAGTATGTCTATATCTTGTCATGCTAATGAAAGTATAATCTGTTTAAATTGAGCAGTAATTTAATTGTGCACAGTCTACAGAAAATTTGAATATGCAACAATGGCTTAATTTACAGCCCTCTTTCTTACTCTGCTGCAACAATTCCTTCTTATCCTTCTTTGCATTTAAATATCGTTAGAAGAAACTTCAAGTTAGAAGTGAAGTATACCATTGTTTGGCAAAAATAGTTTTAAGCTTTTTCCAAGCAGTTTATGATTAATTTTAGACAGATTTCCAGTAATATAAGCAAAAATAATTGTGCTCCTTGTGTTAATTTGAAATTGACCTATATTTTTGTTTTAACATCAGCCCAACTAGACACATTTACTGGGGCGGAAATTTCATTCAAAGAAATGAACTGAGATTAATCTTTAATTGATATTGTTTTCTTCTCATTTCCTCAACCTCACTTTTTTTAAAAAATAAAGTCCACTAGGATAGGAACATATATCTAATAAGAATTGAAAGGGTACATGAGGATCAACTAGTCCAACCCCTTGCTCAAGCAGGGGGCCCTATACCATTTCAGACAAATGACTGTCCATTCTTTCCTTAAATGCTTCCACTGATAGAACATCCACAAATTCTGAAGGTACGTTTCTGAAGGCAAGTTTCTGTTTCTTTTCCTTTCACCATTTATACAATTTATGACGTGTTGCATCAGATTCCCACTTTTCTCTCCTTCCCTCACATATAGAAACAAACAGATCCCTATTCCATTTTTATGCCATCATGTTATCTGCCATCAAGACATCATCAACATTTATCTATCCCATAGAAATATTGTCTTACAATACAATACAATGCAATGCAATGCAATGCAATGCAATGCAATGCAATGCAATGCAATACGGAAGAGGAGCCAACGTCGTGATGATAAGGATGTGCGGTATCGATGCTCCGAGACCGCAGCCGATACTTCCACTGGGTCCAATTAGACTTAAAGCATCTTGCAGAGATGGTAACAGGAAGAATATGTCTTGCTGATCTTAGGGACATCACAAAGTCCCTGATAGATCCAAGAGAAGTTCTTCAAGCCGGCGACAAAAAATCCAGCCATTAGGCTGATGAAGTCGGGGCAGCTCCAAAATGGAAGGATATGGAAAGTGTTTCCAGCTGGGGAGGAATTTTTGCTGTTTTAAAAGAGACTGCCTATAAAAAACTTAAAGTTAATTTAAATTTGAGAACAGAAGAATAAGCAGTGGAATTAAGCTTTGAATGGTTTTGGACAGTGGGTTATCTTACTTTTTAAATGCTATGTTCATGGATGGAAATCATGCAAGCCTTTTAAAACAAATGGATTAAGTTTTCTTCATCTATTTTTTTTTCTTTTATTATTATTCTTTGTAACCTATGGACTAAAATCCTACTTCTTCACTACTGTGGGTGTTTTTCCCCTTTTCTTCTCTAACTCATTCAAGAATTTGATTTTTGTTTAACTTGGAATATAAAAAAGATACAAAAGGAAACAAAGAAAATTGTTACAACAGAGGGAAAAAACTCTGCTGCTCAGAGGCTGGAGGTTTGTGTATTGGAAAAACACTCTTACTTTCCTCACTGATTATTCTGGTTTGGCACTTAAAGTTCTTACCGTTTGTTTATAGAGAGTGATAAGAAGAAAAGCATACAGATGTTCCTTTGAAGTATATCCTTAAACAGAGAAAAGTGAAAATAAGACCTTATTGTGAATTTATGCTTCATATTGTAAAAACCTTCTAAGCCAGAGCAGCAGTGTTTGTCAGCTGGAGACAATGGAACAACTTCAACAGCAGAAAGAAATTTTAAGCCTGCAAAAGATATTGTTAGAAATTCAGAAATTATCAAATACATTTGAGGGAACAGAGAAGAAGTTAGAAAACCTAGAGCATCTAACAGTAAAATATGATGAAGAAGTTGGAGATGTTTATCAAGTGGAAAAAGTGGAGGTTAGAGTCCTAAAAACCGAAGAGGAAAATGACCATTAAGAAATTAAATCCACTGATATCAATGGTGATTGGTTTGTGTCTGGAAATGGAAAGAGTGGAACACTGAAAGAGGAATTAAATGGAGGGGAACTCTACCCCAGATGGCAAGATACAGAAAAAGAAAAAACAAAAGAATTTATGGATTTAAAGAGAGATATTTTATTAGCAACATCATTGATAACACCACTGACAATTAAAGATAAGTTGATTAAGGAAACAGAAGAAGGGCATTGAAATTACATGAGAGACTTAATAAGCAATGAGTTGCTAAGAGGAGTCCATACAAATTTGATTAAAGAGATAATTAGAGGACTGATACCACAAAAGGCAGAAAACATGAGACTGTTTTGCTACTGGAAAGATACAGGTTGATAGATGGAAGTGCATAATTTAAAACTAATTAAACTTAGTGAAATTTAGTGACAATGGATATAGTCAAATAAATAATTGATAATGATAATAATATCAGCATATGTATTGTTATGATAAGTAATAATTGGATATGCATATTTGAATGGTACCCATGAAAGGAAGATTAGAAATATTTTTGGTTATATATAGAGGCTAATAAAAAAGAACTAAGTTAAATTTAGTTAAATTTTGATTATTAGGGGGGGAAACGTTATGATACAGGATACAGTTAAACAAAGGAGGCATAATAATACAAAGGAAAATATATATGTATGGGTACAACATAAGGAAACTGGATGAAAATTTTAAAATTTTAAACAGTGATTTGGAAAGGAGGATTAGAAATTTTTGTTACTAGATATTATGGATGTTTAGCTAGAATAGGCCATAAGGATTCAGTGTTATTGGAGGATTTTAGAAATAGCACATGAAATGCCAGTAAGTGGTTATGTTTTAAATCTTGATATATTTTATGATGAAGGATGTTTAAACAATTGCAGTCAATGAAAATGGAGGTATGATGATGGTAATATGTATAAATATCTGATTTAAAATACTTGAGTTAATATGAATTATGATTGATGACTCTGGAAGAGATGCACAAAAGTTTTTTGTAACCAACTGATACACTTTCTACAGTATGTAAAAAAAAGGAGGATTCTTTGTTATGTTTGTTTTGAAAATTAAAAATAAAATTATATAAAAAAACCCAATACAATACAATACAATAGCAGAGTTGGAAGAGACCTTGGAGGTCTTCTAGTCCAACTCCGTGCCTAGGCAGGAAACCCTATACCATTTCAGACAAAGGGCTATCCAACATCTTCTTAAAGACTTCCAGTGTTGGGGCATTCACAACTTCTGGAGACAAGCTTTTCTGCTGATTAATTGTTCTAACTGTCAGGAAATTTCTCCTCAGTTCTAAGTTGCTTCTCTCCTTGATTAGTTTCCACTCATTGCTTCTTGTTCTACCCTCAGGTGCTTTGGAGAATAGTTTGACTCCCTCTTCTTTGTGGCAACCCCTGAGATATTGGAACACTGCTATTATGTCTCCCCTAGTCCTTCTTTTCATTAAACTAGACATATCCAGTTCCTGAAACCATTCTTCATATGTTTTAGAGTCCAGTCCCCTAATCAACATGTTGCTCTTCTCTGCATTCTTTCTAGAGTTTCCACATCTTTTCTACATCGTGGTGACCAAAACTGAATGCAGTATTCCAAGTGTGGCCTTATGAAGGCATTATAAAGTATCTATAGATTATCTCAAGGACTACCATAGCTTGCACAATCCGTATCTTTGTATGTGTAGACATACCACAGAATTTGAATAACTTTTTCAAAGGCTTTCATAGGTGTTCTAACAAGAGCTGGCCTGTGATGTATTTCTTGACTGCTTGTTCTTTTAAAGTTGATGGTGAATCCTAAAAGGAAGAAGCTATCTGCCCCTTTAATCTCTTCATAATCAGTTCTGACTGGTTGTCATTTCTTTGGCCTTCTTTTTATTTAATTTTAATCACATTCTCCACCCCTCCACCATGCTCTTTGATTTTTGTGGAGAGCGTCTCAAATCCATTAGAATAGACTCCATGGAGTTTGCAGATCCATTGTGGGTTGTTTTGCTATTAATGTAGTATCATCAGTATAATGCAGGTTTTTGATGTTTCTTGCTACAATTTTAAAAACACACTCATTTTCTTTCAATCCAGCTTCCATTAATATATATTCAGAATATGGGTTGAATAAACAGCATACAGTATTGTTGCACATCTTTGCTTACCTGGATCCAATCTGTTTCAGGATATTTTACCTGGACAGTAACTTTCTGACATGAATTTAAGTTTCATATGAGAGCAATAAGGGTAATTTTGGCATTCCCATTTTTCTGAGCATATTCCATAGCTTGACATAATTGACTCTTTCCATAAACAGGCGAAAACTAGGAAGCACTTTTATCATTCAACTATGGGTACATTAGAGAGGTGGCTTCCAGGTAGTTTTTTTTTAATTTGCTGGCCACATCTGGGATATCAGAGAAAGAACATACAGGTATGACATGGCCAAATATTTGCCTCCCTTGCAAGGCTATAAATATTCAACCAAAAGAAAGAAAAAGAAGAGACAAGAAGAAAAGAAGCATGAACTGACTAACTTTCAAGGAAAAAGCTTACTATCTTTCAAACTATCCTTTCTTCAATGAACTCTGAATATGTTCTAAATCTCAAATATTATTTTAGCAGACATAATATAGTTAGATCATGTTTACTGATTTCATTTATACTTCTCTGTCAGTCCTCCAGTCTCTGTATTATCTATATTGTCTTCCATTCAAAAATATTTTGTGATATGTAGGAATTGGCCTGCACTGATGGGAAATGGGGATTGAAATGCATCTAAAGTTGGAATTTCTCCCTAAAGTTTTTTAACATTCAAGGCTACACAGCTGCATTGTTATTCTTGTGTTTTCAGGATTTTCTCACACAGTTTTATTAAATTCTGTATTCCTGGGATTATGGAAGAAGATCCAAAGCATCTTTCTGTTTATATTTTTCTAAGCTGGACTGAACAGAAAAAAAATTCAGCTTTCTGGTGGATTGGCTATCAATACTTGAAACCCTTGGCAGCAATGCTATTAAATTAATCAAGGAGAGAAGCAACTTAGAACTAAGGAGAAATGTCCTCACAGTTAGAACAATTAATGCCTCCAGAAGTTGTGAATTCTCCAACACTGGAAGTTTTTAAGAAGATGTTGGACAACCATTTGTTTGAAGTGGTGTAGATTTCCTGCCTAAGCAGGGGGTTGGACTAGAAGACTCCAAGGTCTCTTCCAACTCTGTTATTATATATTATAAAGATTTCAATGTTTCTCTTTTTAGACTGGGGAAAATGTATGCTGATAAATGCAAAATAAAAGAAGTAAAAATATCCCATAGCTTTGTATGCCCTGTCCATTTCTCTCTTTGATTGTAAATTATCTTCACCGGCTTTTAACTGAAGGATTTCCACACTAAGCAACTTATACTCAGCACTGAAATGGCTTATCCCATCTTTTTGATTCTTTAAACTGTGAATGGGAAGCAGAAGCAAGAAGGTTCTGTTTCATTCAAGTCCTGCTTGTGGGTTTGCCATATGTTGTGAAATAGTCACTGTAGGAATGGAAGCCTATTAGAGGGGCCTGTGGCCTTTCCTCCAAAACCCTTTCCTACTGCAACAATACAAAAAGTTATAAGTCACATAAATACCAAAAGATTTCATCTATGCAGCTCCCTCCCTTAGACTTTTTGCATGTTATTTGGGTTGGGGCTGAAATTCATGGAATGCATTACTATGAGTGTGACTCTAGTTAAAGTGTCACTTTAACACAGAATCTATAGAAGCAATGTTGAACAGCAACAACTGTAATGCAAACAATGCAAAAGCTGAGATCTAAACCGCATACCTGAGTAAAATTTTAAAAAACAAAACAATCAGAAGCAATATATTATCACTGAAAGACTGTTTCTGACATACAGCAGATTGCATGAAACCACTACACTGTTTTGTATGGCAGCAAAAAAGGCTCACCTCTCCTAGCATAATTTTAGCTAAAAATGTCTGCTTTTTGTGTTCTAGAATACCTTACACTATATGTGGAGTAGTAGTGAGGAGACCTCTTTATGCGAAGTGACTTGAACAGGGCATATTTGCCTTCATAATCCACAATGCAATAATATTGTAATTATTCATGTGGTTCATTTAAAAGCATAAACAGTCATAGTTTCAGCATTAATCATTAGCTTTTGGTTAGTTGTGGTTGTAGCCATCAATTTTTTTTTGAAAAGTTTTTATTTTATTTTAATTGAACAAAAACACAAAAAAAAGAATCATCCTTCATTGCATTTTGTAGAAAGCATGTCGATTGGTTACAAATAACTTTCGTGCATTTCTTCCACAGTCATTACCTATAGTTCATATTGGATTATACACTTTAAATAAAAAATCTTTGTATATCTTACTATCAATGTACCACAATTCTCATTTGACTACAATTACCTGAACATGCTTTTACCTCAAATCATTCATACTTAAAGACACAACCACATAATGGCATTCATTAACTATTTCAAAAAATCCTCTAATAACATTAACCTTTATGACATCTTTTAAGTAAAAGTCAATTAATAAAGTTTTTAAACTTGCCCCCTTTTCCCACAACTCAGTGTTTAGAATTTATATCCAAGTTAATTTTACCAATACCATAGCATGTATATATTATTAAACAATGTCCATTTACATTTCTTTGTTGTTATTATAACTGGCTAAAAATCATTTACTATTTATGTCCCATCTCCTTTTGTCAGACCCCCCCCCCCAAAAGAAAAAAAAACACCTTACACCTTTGTGACAAGATCTAAATAAAAAATTGTTAACAACATTTATAGGTCTTTTTCCCAAGTCACAATTTGCAATTTATATCCAAATTGCTTTTACTAGTTTGCCAGTACATGTATATATCATTAAGCTGTATCATTATCATTTCATTATTGTTATTATAGTTAATTATTTATTAACAAATAAACATTTAATAACAATCTAAAACAATCTAAGACTTAGTAAATTCCTACTTATTGATCACCAAAATCAACTATTTTTTTATTATCAACTTTCATTGTCAACCTGTATCTTTCTAGTAAAAAAACAGTGTTATCTCTCTTGCCAATTGTGGGGTCAGTCTTCATTTTATCTCCTTTATAAGGTTTTTATAGACTTCTCTCTGCACTTTGTTGCTTGAAGGATCTCTCAGGTAATCTCGTTGCCCTCCAGCTGCTACTAAAATTAGCTTGTGTTTGGTTATTAATCTTGCTTCTGAAAAAAATTCTCTTCTTAAATCCATCATCATTACAATTTTTTCTTCTGTACCTTGGAATCTGGGGTAGACCTACAATTTGTTGAATTCCTTTTTCCATATTCCCTTCTTTCCACTTTCACCCACATTTGCTCCATTAATAAATTCATCTATTCTCTTGTCTTTATCTTCTATATATTCATTCTCCTTTAATTTTGGGGCTCCAACCCCATCATCTTTTGCTCTAAGGAAGACTAGTCTTTCCAACTTCTTCTCAATTCTCCCATAGCCTTCCAATAGATTTTGAATTCCAGCCAAGATATTTTGGAATTATAAGGTTTCCTCATCTGAATATTGATCCATGTTTCCAAAAAAGAAGAAAGAAAGAAAAAAAGAAAAAAAAAACTAATAGCCACTGCCACTCTAGCCTTCCAGGCCTCTTTTATTTTATTTTTAATTTTAGGTTGACTTGAACACAAGTTCTTTTATGCTCTTCAAAGGAGCAGGGTTCTGTTTTTCCCCTTTCTTTCCCCTGCTAAAATAGTTCTCAAAGGCACCTGTGAAAACAATTCATGCCCTTGGCTCTTTATCAGTTTCTGTAAACAAGTTGCAAACCCTTCAGCTACAAAGTTAATGAAATCAAAGAAGGAAAGAGAAGAGATACATTGTTTCAAAAACTCCAGCCTCTGACCTCCGAGTGGCAGTGTTGCTACTTTTCACTTTATAATATTTATCTCTGACTTATAGGAAACAAAGTTCTTTAGATTTCTTTTAATAATAAGTAATAGGAAGAATTGTTAAAATAAGAAGGAAGGTTTTAATCCAGAAGTCAAGGAATAAAGCAACAAAAAGAAGAAGAAAAATCATTAAACCGTTCACTTTAAGAGGAGAAATAAGAAATGTCATTAAACCGTTCACTTTAAGAGGAGAAATAAGAAATGTTGTGAGAGAAAAAAGCTTTCCAAAGCAATTCAATTAGGGTTAATTTCGCTTTTAAAAAATTCTTTAGGCAGTCTTTTGCAAAATAGAAAAAATAACACACCAAATGGACTCACTTTCTCTTTTCCCTTCCTTCCTTCCTTCCTTCCTTCCTTCCTTCCTTCCTTCCTTCCTTCCTTCCTTCCTTCCAGCCTGGGGGCTGCTTGTTTACCGCCAGCTTGAAGTGCTTCCCTTGGGTCGATCAAGGACTTTGCAACGTCCCTGAGACCAACAAGGCTTCGTCTTCCTGATCACCATCTCTACAGGACTGTTTAGGTCTCAATGGACTGTCCAGCGGCAAAAGTGTCAATGGCGGTCTCAGAGTATCGAGACCGCATGTTGTGACATCACGATGTTGGTTCCTCCTTTTCTTGCAGCAGCAAATATTGATGGAAAAGTCAATTAAAACCCGGACCACACGCCTTCTGAATAGTTTTTACCCCAGAGCTATAATTGCACTCAACAATGAACTAAAGGGCCACCATCAGTGAGGTGTTGGACAGCATTACCTGATCTGTTGTGTGAATGTTTGGGTGGCTTAAGGATGGGGAATTTTTGGTGTATGGTGATGTGTGTGGGGATTGTCATGTGTGTTGAGCTGGTCTCTGGGTGTTATTTAAATTTTATTGTATGGGTAAACTTTGTATATACACACAATAACAATAAAGTATTCTTCTTAAAGTCAAGTATTTTTACACTATTAAAATTACAGTGTAATTTCTTTTTCTTTTCTATACCTATGTAACAAACCTGGTGAGATGCATACAGCAGTGGAAACAACAACACAATGCACTAGAATGAAGATCAAGGTCTGATGCATTCTCTTTAATTAATGATTCACCCCCACCCCCAATGTTGGCTTTATGGCTTTAGCAAATTAACAGAATTGGAAAGGACCTTATAGGTCATCTAATCCAACCCACTGCCCAAGCAGGAGACCCTACACCATTTCTGACAAATGGCAGTGCAATCTATTCTTTCTTCTTGAAAGCCTCCAGTGATGAAACTCCTACAGCTTCTAAAGGTAAGCTGTTCCATTGAAAAAGTTCCTCCTTATTTCTAGGTTGAATCATGTCTTGATCAGTTTCCATCCATTATTCCTTGTCTGGCCTTTGGGTGCCTTGGAATATAGTTTGACTTCTTCCTCTTCATGACAGCCCCTCAAATATTGGAACACTGCTATCATGTGTCCTCCAGTACTTCTCTTCACTATGTCAGGTTTCCAAAAGATACCCTAATTAATTCATGAGTCTCGAGCCAAACCTTTTAAGAGTTGACGCACTAGACAAGTGATGGCGAACCTTATTTGGCTCGCATGCCATAAGTGGGGGGGAGCACAGGGTGTGTGTGTGTGGGCGTGCTGCAGCCATAATGTAATGTGCGACATCCCCAGTGTGCATGCGCCTCACTACAGGTGCTCCCCCCCATTTTTTGCATGCTTTTTTCACCCTCCCCAGGCTCCAGAGGCTTTCTACGAGCCTGGGGAGGGCAAAAACAGCCTCCCATGCCCCCCAGAAGCCCTCAGGAGGTTTCAGGGACCTTCAGGAGGCCTCCCTGAAGCCTCCAGAGCAGTCAAAACAACCCTCTGAGCAAACCGGAAGTCACTTCTGGTTTGCTCGGAGGGTTGTTTTAAGCGCTCTGAAGGTTTCAGGGACCTTCAGGAGGCTTCCCTGAAGCCTCCAGAGCGCTCAAAACGACCCTCTGAGCAAACCGGAAGTCCATTCCCGAACTTCCAGTTTGCTAGTAGGGCTGGTTTTTTGCGCTCTGGAGGCTTCAAGGAAACTTATGAAGCCTCTGGAGGGCCTCTGGGGGAGGGAGTCTCTTTTCGCCCTCCCCAGGCTCCTATAAAACCTCTGGAGCCCGGGGAGGGTGGAAAATGGCTTTTAAAAAGGGTGAACTCAAAAGGGTGCCTTGCGTGCCCTGACAAATGGTTTGGGTGCCACCTGTGGCACACCTGCCATAGGTTCGCTATCCCGGCACTAGACTATCCATGCCCTTTTCCTGTAACTGTTCTTCATATATTTTAGTCTCCAGTCCCCTAATCATCCTGGTTGGTCTTCTCTGCATTTTTTCTAGAGTCTCAACATCTTTTTTACAGTGTGGTGACCAAAACTGGATGCAGTATTCCAGGCATGGTCTTACTAAGGTTTTGGTTAACTTACTTGATTAACTTTGTTATTGTTGTTAGTTGTGAAGTTGTATCTGATCTATTGTGACCCCATGGACAATGTTCCTCCAGGCCTTCCTGTCCTCTACCATCCATTTAAGCTTATGTTGACTGCTTCAGTGACTTCATCCAGGAATCTCATTCTCTGTCATCTCCTTCTTTTGTCCTCAATCGTTCCCAGCATTAGGCTCTTCTCACTGAATCTCTCCTTCTCATTAGGTGGCCAAAGTATTTGAGTTTCATTTTTAGGATCTGGCCTTCTAAAGAGCAGTCAGGATTGATCTCCTCTAGGATTGACTGGTTTGATCGTCTTGTAGTCTAAGGAACTCGTAGGAGTCTTCTCCAGCACTGTAGCACAAAGACCTCAATTTTTTGGCCTTCAGCCTTCCTTATGATCCAACTTTCACAGCCATACATTGCAACTGGGAAAAACCATAGCCTTGACTATACCCACTTTTGTTGGCAGGGTGATGTATCTGCTTGTTACTTACTAAGGCTTTGGTTAACTTATTTAAGCCCCCAACTGGATATTTCCCAAGCATTGGTGATGTCATTAGCTATTCCTTTAAACCAGGGGTGGGTTCTGACCAGCTTTACAGCTGGTTTGACATGCGTATGCTCCACAAAATTGTTCTGTGCATTCACAGAACTCAAAAACAAGATGGTGGCAGTGACGGTGGCGACCTGGGAACTGTTTTGGGGCATGGCAGGTCTGGGTCAGTGCCAGTTCCAACAACCCAGGCCACCATACCACTACCGGTTCAGCCAAACTCGGTCGAACCGGTAGGAACTCACCTCTGCTTTAAACCCAGAAGCATGTTGGTGCTCCTGACACAAATGCAAGCACATGCTTTTCAAAGCTTATAATATCATTCGTTCTTTTTGTCCTTTTTCCCTCCACCAATCTGCCCTTATAGCTGGCTGCAAAGTTGCCAAAGGAATGTCAGTGACAAATGAAACACTTTTAAGATCAATTACTTTATATTGGACCAATTGTTGTTTTGCCATCAAAATATAAAACAAACTCCTAGTGAGTAATAAGACTGTGACAGTCTTCCAGATCGTGCTATGATCTTTAAGAAATTGGCAGCATTGGCTCAAGCTGAAAGAGACAAGTAAAAAATATTTGACAGATGAAAACAGATTTGGGCTGTAAAACTTGTTATGCTTTTGGCATGTGACTGAATTGTCCTCAAAATATATTTGCTCTGAGTTCATCTGTTCCCCTTTCATAGCAAAGTTTAGGGAGTCCAAACTATGCAGTAGAAGGTAGCTGATAGATATGCAAGAATGAATTAGCATTACTTATAGTTACATTTAATTATAAATTACATTTAAAGAAACAAAAATAGCAAGCTACAGTGTGTAAGGCTAAATATGCCACAAAAGGTATGTCATAAAATGAAATTTATTTCAAGAAAAACTGATCAAAAGTCACAGAAAGAATTAAATGTACGCTTATCCAGTAAGAGAAATCTACACATAGAAAAGAATTCTTTTGCAGATCTCTGGATAGCTGAGCAATCATTTGGACCAATTCAATGTACATGCATATTTCCCAGATTCTAACATTTTTCCATAGAACTAATCAGGAGGAGAATTGCGGCGCTCAGCTTCTGGTGGGCCGCTCATGACTCTTGGACCGAATGAATAAGGAACACACTGGACACGGTTTCCTCGGGATGAGGGCTTCGAATGTACTTCGGAGACTTCTTTTATTGAGAAAGTTAGTTACAGCGTCATCAAGTCACATGTTACAAATAGACAAATAAAAAGTTACAGCATGGCATAGGGTGGGGGGAGGGAGGAGAAAGGGCAGGTATGGGCGTAGCTTGCTCCCATAGCTCACGTTACATGAGCTTGCGTAGTAAATCCCGACTGCTAGGCTGAAAAGTTCCCGATGCGTCCCACGGCGCGATGTCTCTCCATCCCTGTGTACGTGTTCCAGGCAGCCAAAACTGCCCTGCACACACACTCGGTGATGGATTCCAACAGATGATAGCCTGAGGTTATTTCAAAGCTTCAATGCCTTCGGAGAAAAGCAGTATCTTCCTACTTCAGTTTGCTTTAACTGTCAGAAGTGTGGAGCTCTAAATAGTTTCTTTGTAGAAAATCTACTAGTCAGAGTAAGAGCAAATGTACCTGCAGTACTCTGGTTCCACACCATAAAGTTTTATAAAGCGTTAATGGACAAATTAATGTAAAGGTAAAGATAAAGATTCCCCTTGCACATATGTGCTAGTTGTTCTCAATTTAAGGGGCAGTGCTCATCTCCATTTCAAAGCCAAAGAGCCAGCGCTATCCAAAGATATCTCCATGGTCATGTGACCAGCATGACTAAAGACGAAAGGTGCACACAACACTGTTATTTTCCCACCAAAGGTGGGTCCTATTTTTTCTACCTGCATTTTTATGTGCTTTCAAATTGCTAGGTTGGCAGAAACTGGAACAAGTAACAGGAGCTCACTCTGTTACGCAGCGCTTAGGGATTCAAACTGCTGAACTGCCGACCTTTCTGATCGTCAAGCTCAGTGTCTTAGTCACTGAGCCACCACGTCCCTATATAGATTAATATACACATATGCATATAAAGTGAATAACTTTTTACAAGATTTTTTTTAAAGTCCCACCTTTATTATTTTTTATAAATAATTCAAGATGGCAAACATACATAATATTCCTCCTTCCTCCACTTTTCCCCACAACACTATCCTGTGTGGTGGGTTGGGCTGAGAGAGAATGCCTGGCCCAAAGTTAACTCCCACTGTGGAGTTAACATATTACAGGTTTTGGGTTGTTGTAATATCAAATAAGTTATATTGCCTTGTAATGGAATATACTACAAATATATTTTTAAATGTTCAGCCATATAGGGTGAAGTCATTTTCACAATTCTTAACAGGAATGAGACAACTCTTCATGTAAATATTTATACATTCTAGTGATCACAAAATGATGTTATCATTAGAAACTGGGACAAGATCAAGAGCAGTAAAACATTGCCAGAGTTATTAGATTTTGGTAGTAGGTAAATTGATCTGTACCAGAATATGAATTTCAGGACTGGTAATAACTAATATTTCCTGTTTCTTAAACCCTTTTGGGTTTCTGTAACATTACAGAAAAGTACTAGGGTATAAGTAGAATGACATTTATTATTTGTCAAGCTGCATAAGATTTATAAAGAAAATGACAATAGATGGAAGGAAAAGGAGCTCTTCAGATGGAACCCGTGGTTATCATCAAAGTACCACGTTCAACAGGACAATTATTCTTTCTTTATTTAAAGCACCTAAAGAGAACATATTGGCTGTCAGCGTTCCAAGTATCATGCAGAATTAAATCAGAGTCCAAGGCAAAACTATCCTTAAAGTTCTAATTTAATAAGTCGGACACCTTGGTACATATGTGAAATCCCAAATCTGAAACTTCCTGGGATTCCACCCAGTTGAAAGTTCATGATCTTATCCCCACACCAATAAATCCATCACATGGTCCAATCTTCTTCGCCCACGCTGCCATCTCCACCCAGCTGGTTCCAGTCAGGTGCAAAGGTGCGAAGACAAAAGATGACCTTGGGCTTCTAGAAAAGAATGACAACAACACATTCCACAATTCTACTCCTTTCTATTCCCCCCTCCCAAATACTACACCAATGAAACAGCATAATGAAATAAGAGAGAGTGTGGCAGGCCAAAGATCCTAAAAGGGATATAACTGCAGGCCTGACATTGGCTCAACTCTGAAGGAGAGGCTGGATGGGATGATCTGAAAACAGAATGCTACGGAACTGGAGTACATGGTTCACCAAGAAGTAACCCTGAATCTGACTCTCTGCTTTGAAAGCGGGGGATTGAGGAGACGTTAGAGTCTTGTAGATGGACTATTCCATCACGCCAATAAACTGGTTGAGATATATCTGGCCACCTGGATCTGAAACAAAAAGCTTGACACCCAGCTTATTTCAGGTGTGTTGTTTTGTGTCTTGATTACAGTTTCAAAGAAATATATGGGATGGGTAGATATTTGAATGAACTCTATGCTGGTAGGAATGCAAATGTCCCTCTCTGGCTGGGATGAAATGTTCAAGATGTTCATATACCCAGATTATCAGAAGATATTGTTTCTTTCTAGTAGCCCTTTTCTTTTCTTGTTTGCAGAAAAGGAAGTAGCACGATTTAAGGGATATCATTGGGTTTTCCAGCTCACTAGCCTAAAATATGTGTGTCTTTCCATCTCAAGTTGCCTCCTTCTACTAATGGTAGCCACTCAGTTTCTTTCTAGTGGAAAAATTCAAATAGTATCTGTTTTCTCCTGACCCAGGAAAATATGTTACCATCTGCCTTTGAGTTGCAGTGCCTTGAAACAAGTATCTCTTTCCATATAAAGATTGTTTCAGCAAGGTATAAAGAAACAAATTACATTTTCAACTGTTGTGGAACTGAATTTGTTTCAAAAAAATCTCTCCCTTTGTTAGGGTTAATTGCATTTGCCCAAACTGGCAGTTCTCCAAGCTAAAATCTCAGTCAGATAAAGAGTGATGTTTCCGACTAGTTAAGAAAGGAATAACTTCCCCTCATAGACGTTATGATACCTTTATTCATTCTCTCTTTTTACATTGTTGATGGATAAAAGACCTACTAACAGCACCCTGGGATTGGTTTCAGAACACTACAGTTTGTTATTCTAGGTCAACATTCTTGATGAAGTTTTATTTATCCTTCTCACAAACCTGAATAAGCCCGGTTAATTAATCCACTTGTGTGAAGTGCCCTTTGCCTCACTTTCACACCTCACCAGGCACATTTTCATTTAACATTGTTGTTTGCTCTTGCTTCTTCTGATGTGCTATAAATGAACACTGTACTATGCATACTGAGCAGGAATCTAAATACTCTTTCTGCGGATTAAGTGGATGAAATGTTATTTTGCCATCATTAGAAATTAAAAGTACCGTGTCCACTTACTAGCCTGCATTTGTGGTATCTTCAGCCCATCAACAACTGACAAAAGTTAATTTGCCGAAATCAGAGAAAGGACTGAATGAAATTCAAAGTACTGCGCAAAGGGAATACGTAAGGAGAAGCATTTACTATTCTGATTTTATGCTCTTGCTGTAATAGGACACTGTTTTTTGTAACAGTCAAAAACATACCAATCAATACTTCTTTTAAAAATGTAATAGCCTGAATTATTATCTAAATAGCATTATAATGATAACTATGTTACTAGTACTGTATATAAGAAATTATAGGGTTTTTTTAAAAAAAGAAATCTAAAGAAGCTATATCATCATCTTATTTGAACAACCCCATAATCCCTTGTGGGGTTGAGTCTGGGCAACTGAATGGAACTAATAGAGTGTTTTAATGTCCGGATGCCCTTCCTGTCACCAATGCAGAGTTATATTCAGCAGATATATTCTCAGTGTGCCCAGAAGGAGAAATATCTGCCTCTACCTAGGATCAAACTCAAAGCCTCCTAATTGTGAGGCAAGAGCTGCAGCCTCAGGCCACTGCACCACTTCATAAAATGAAGCTGTATGATAAGAAGAAAATATTTTTTTTAAAAAATACCCAAACAAACAAAAACAAAACCCAAATTATACTAAAGGGTTTAGGGCAGTGGTGGGTTTCAAAATTTTTTATAACCTCTTATGTAGATGTGGCCTGCTTTGTGGGAGTGGCTTGCCAGCCATGTGACCAGGTGGGAGTGGCTTGCCAGTCATGTGACTGAGTGGGGGTGGCTTGCCAGTCATGTGATTGCGTGGGCGTGGCCAACTTGTAAAATGTGGTGAAGCTCACTTAACAACGCTCTTGCTTAGCAACCAAAATGTTGGCTCAGAAACTCTGGTATTTGAAGCATGCAAGTCTTAAAGCTGTCAAGTTACAAGACATTTGCACCCCTAACCCTTTAGAAAAAAAAAACCCACGGGTGTTCAAACTTGAGAGCTTAAAACTTTAAGGTTTAGATAGGACTCTTAGAGGCGGGCATGGTGATTGGTGAGCCAGCCAATCAGTGAGCGGTGGGCGGACAGGGAAAGCGTGGTGCAGACAGGGGGGGGAGCTAGAATCGGTTCTAAATGGCACAATAGATTTATGGAACCTCTTCTATAGAAGAGGTTAGAACTGGCAGGAACCCACCCCTGGTTTAGGGAGATTAAAAATAAAATGAAAAATAAAACAAACAAATTAACAAACAAAAATAACACCTGAACCAAACAAAACCTAGGAAATAGAGAAAAGAAGGAGGGGGGGGGAAAGAAAGCAAAAAGCAACTAAAAATATTTTAAAATCCTAAATTGTATCATATATCATTATGTATTTATATGTGTACATTTAGTCATTTATTTACACTTTGTACTCATATGAATAATGTATGCTTATATTGTACACACACATCACACATGTGTATAAAAGGAGTGTATACAGTATACATGCAAAGTGTGCTTATAAAATTTCAATTTGTAAACAATGAATTAAACTTAATCCATATAGACTCCAATTGTGTGGTCTTGTCCCCCCCTCCCCGCTTTGATACAAATCTAATTCATCAATAAAAAACATTTTGTGAAGCCAGCTTTTAGAGTCTGAGACACAAGCATTCTTCCATAAGCAGAGCCTTACTTTTTTAAATTACGTTTATATCATGCATGTTATAAGCAATGCTCCTCAGACACTGAAGGATTCCATTTGGAAGATACAATTGAACAAAATATTAACATCTCTAACTCTTAATGGATTTCTCAGAAAAACCTAGCTCACTATAATACTAATAGCTAATCCATAAAGCAGGGATGCCCAATCCACATGCCGCAACCCATTACTGGGCATGAATTGTTTGGAACAGACAAGGAAGTGGTTGGTGAACAAATCCCTGTGTGCATGCATCCCCTTTTGCATGAGCAATGGCACATGTGTGCATGGTCCATTTGTGTGAGCATACGCTTACCATCTGCAGTGGTCCCAAACCTTTCTGGCTTAGCAGCCAGAATGTTTCCATGTCAATGATAGGCACCTGCTAGTCACGCAAGTGGAACTGGACTTGAGTGTGGTTTCCCATGGGTCGGACACATGGAGCTGCATCCACGTGCAAGCACCCACTGGTTGCACAAGTGGGTCTAGGTGTGTGCACTTGCCCACCACTGATATGGTCTGCTTTCAAACAGACTGCATCCTAATAGTGATCCATGGCTGGTAGTGGATTGGGGATCTCTGGTCTAAGGTGAAATCTGCATAGCATCTATAGAGTTTAATCCAAGTAATTTTGCATTTTCTTCTTCTTAAAATTTGGATTAAAAGCAGACTATCTAGGAATAGCACTGAGGCAGTTTTTTTATTTCCCTCCTGCTATGCTTTACTTAACTGAAAGCTTTTATATTATTTGAAACATTTTGACTTCTGATTTTACTCCCTTAAGAGTTAACGGAGCCTCTTATCCACTTCTTTATAATGGGATCTTTTAATTTCAAGACAAACTATAGAAATCTTGTAATTCCCATGTGAGCAGAAAAAATGACAAAACCCACCCAAAGTATGCTTCTGGGTGCTTGACAGAGGGAGGAATCTAAACTCTTATACCTATGAAGCAGAGTACTTCAAGAAATAAAAAAAAATGACCATAGAGAGTCCACAATTTGATCCTTTCAAAAAGCGGGTTAAACAATGTGTGCTAATGGAAAGATTTGAAGGCTTAGTCAATCAATCACAAAGATATAAATTTATGGATCAAACAAGTTAAACAATGATGGTTCTCTTTTTTCACTATAATCCAGTTTTCATTTCAAAACCATTGAGAAAGATCCCTTTGTAATTTAGCTGGCTTTAGAGAAATGATTTCTAACACCCATCTGAGACGCTGTAGCTTGACCACATTGAAGGATTTTGAAACTAGTGTCCTTTAAATCAGTTTCAAACTACTAGGCACAAGGATTTGAAATAAAAAAAATTGCAGGGCGAATCTATATAGATTGGGCAGAAAGAGAGTTATGGTAGCCATTATGTTGTCTGGTGGTAATGCCTGCGAAAACTTTGTAAAATGTACATATTATGCACACTTCTTCATTAAAAAAAGAAGAAGCAAGGATAGTTGATTAAACAAAGCTCCCTTAAATTTTAATAATTAAAAAAACAAGAACTTTTTTGGCAGAACTTTATATTTATAAGCAAAGGACAGGATTCACCATTTCCAGCCCCTTCTCCCCCACCAAAGACTCCAATTACAGTTCCCTTTGAGTTACATCTTTGATTTATCTCATCATAACATGGACACATTCACACTAGGTTACTGGTTTGTGATTGCTTTTCTCCATGATGTTATTTTCAGTTTAGCCTTTAGTCCAGCTACTGCTTGGGAAACTATTACCCAAGCACTTTCCAGTTTCAAGTTGAGGCAACGTCAGCTAGATCATGGGTCCCCGACCCCCAAGCTGTGGAGCAGTACCAGACTACGACCTGTTACGAAGAGGGATGTTCAAGAAATGGGTGAGCAAGGCTTCATCTGCACATGTGCAGTATCTAGGTTGCATATGAAAATATCCTCCTCCCCAGTCTGTGGGAAAATGTCTTCCACAAGACCAGTCCCTGGTGCCAGAAAGGCTGGGGACTGGTGACCTAGATGTTGAAAATGAAAGCTAAAGGCAAAGATGAATTTGCTTGCTTAGGCTGCTTCTCTCCTATATGCAAAGTGGCTGGAAATTATATCAATTTAAGAAATTCCTTTCCAGATTTCAATGTCTTTCTCCACTTTGACTATAGTAATGCCCTGATGTTCTGTTCAGATCAGGTTTACTATGGGCTAAGATTGATGGGTTCCTTTGCTTTTTTATTCCTCTAGGAAGAGAAAAAAAAGAAAAGAAAGGAAAAGAAAAGAAAGAAAAGAAAAGAAATCAATGGTTAACCATTGTTCCTGTCACTTAACTCATAAGGAGAATGTAGCAACTTCCAATGGCAATTTCACTTTTCCTTTTTTGATTAATGTTTAATCAGTAGCTGCTGCTTCTTCTTCTTCTTCTCCTCCTCCTCCTCCTCCTCCTCCTTTTCTTCTTCTTCTTTCATTTTCTTTCTTCCTCTTCCTTTTCTTCTTCCTTCCCCTCCACCTCCTCCTCCTTCTTTCATCTTTTTTCTTTCTTCTTCTTCCTCTTCCTGTTCATTTTTCTTCTCTCCCTCCTCCTTTCTTCCTTCTTCCTTCTTCCTTCTTCCATCTTTCCTCTTCTTCTTCTTCTTCTTCTTCTTCTTCTTCTTCTTCTTCTTCTTCTTCTTCTTCTTCTTCTTCTTCTTCTTCATCCTCCTCCTCCTCCTCCTCCTCTTCCTCTTCCTTTTCTTCCTCTTCTTTTCTTCTTCTAATTCATTTTTTTCACTGTTTCACTTGTGAACTTGTAAAAAAGAATGGTGTTGGAGAGTGGTGATAGAATTTGGAGCAGAATGGACATTCCTTTCACAAGGCATAGTCATCAACTGGAATTGAGGCTTTGCTTACAATGCAGTAGGGCAGGTGAAAAGACTGCATGAGTCAAACAGGGCAGAAAATTACAGGCATACAGTAGGTACTATTTTCAGGGGCAGAGCTTGGGTAAAGGATGGTGTCATGTATTCCTGCCCCAAGGAAATATATGGGCCGGGGTCAGCTGCCTGAAGCAAGCCCTAAATAATCCCTAGGTCTTCCTGAGAGAAGCAAGAGTTTGCAGTCCTAACATTACCACTGGAGCTTTGTTTGTGTAAGCCTGTTCTATGCTATCTGGGGTGATGATGATGACTTTGATATTCAAAAGGTTGTTTCCTGAGTTAAATATAATTTCCCGTTTACTTTCTCAGCAAGGTTCCTATCTAATTACCTGTTTGTGCTGATTCCATTTCCAAAACACTTAACTACACATAAGAATGTTTCTCTTATACACAGAGAGAGGGGGGGGTGAGGAGAGAGGGGGGAGGAAGGGAGAGAAATTAATTATTATTCAGTTTCCCCAGTTACAGTATACATTTATAAATGTCTATGCTGGCAATATTTTCTAATTGCATAACCAGTTTCAGAAATTTTAGGGCTGCTGTGCACACTTTAAAAAACAATTCAGAAATCCTCCAGACTTGTGTGAGCATAGCATTTCTCTGCTGTTCATTAAAAAGCATTTTTTATAGCCTTCCACACCAATCTTGGGAAAAAATATTAGACCTGATGTTGTGGCCTCTGAAGAAACTGAGGGCCTTTCCTTCCAAGCATAGCTGAAACAGTCTTCTCCTTACACTGAAAACAGAGAGTAAGGCCCAAATTGCTTGAAGTAATAGGCTGCTCATAAAATATTGTAGCCATGCTGAAAGCAATATATTTTTCTTTTGTATCCTCACAGGAATGAATTCCAAAATAGATTAATTCTGTCCCACTTGCCTTCCCCTTCCCCCAAACCACTATTTATAAATAGATGAATGAAATACATATTTACTTATTTGCACTGACTTAAAGAAAGCCTCATTACAGAAAACTCTGCACAAACACTTGCACGCATACAAATACAGATAGAGTAGGTTCACTACAATTCAATGCAAGATTTTTTAAAATATTAAGGCATTGAAAAGGCTTTTCTACATAAATTTATAATTGTAAACATAAGTTGTATGCACACATTATTACTGGAACAGGGAAATTCAAGGAATAATGGTAAAACAATAAAGCATTTTTTTTTAAAAAAAAAGAAGGCATGGGAAAATGGGAGGGAAATGATATATTCATGAATTCCTTCTTTCCATTATACATTTTAAAAACCTTGATATCACATTAGAGCCAAGGGTTGAATAAGTGAAATTTCATGTCCTTACCAGCAGTCCTTTCGCGCCTCCCACAGACCATGAAAGCATGTGAGGTAAAATATTTGGTCATATTTGCATTTTTTCTCATTAGTTTTGCAGATGTTGAAGGCATCGACTTGAATGCATATTTAAAATAATCCAAAAAATGCATTAAGCAATAATACTTTTGAGGTGTCACTGGACTTTCTTGCCTTCTGAAAAAGCACCTTTGGGACAACCATGACCTGGATGACTGAGAATCTCTATAGACTATAAGATTAATTAATTTCTACACTGAATTGAACCTTGTGCATAATCCAAACTACGGTTCTAATCAAATTTATTTAGGGATAAGCTCTATTTAGTTGTATATCTGTAGAATTTGCATCAGTCCAATCTGCAGGGTTCAATATTGAGGGGAAAAAGTTAAAATAAATGTTACTTTCATTTAACAAGTCAATTAAGTCTTTGTTTAGCCATTGGTCACTTTTATCTTTTAGGAAAAGGAATCCTGTACTTCTAATCCACTGATACCATTCTGCTTTGGATTAACATTTTTTTTTTCTTCTGGGAATCTGTATTTTATTTTCATTTTCATACACTCACGTGTATACATCATATAGTATTAAACAATAATTGCATCAATTCCTCTTGTCAACAATGCCCCAGAAAATAAAAGCCCAATATACCTCTTCCCTTCTCCATACACCTCTTTCTTCCACCACCCTCCAATTTTCTATCTTCGGATTAACAAATTTATTAATGAACTGTAACATGGCAGCATTCCAATTGGGCAAACATCAACTATGGCAACATACAACAAACATGAACTGACCATTTTAATAATTTTTATTATTTAAAATATGAGATGTAAAGAACAGTCAGAATGGTATGAAAACAAGTTCCTGAATATGTGAACTATTCTTTCAATGTTTTATTCATTTTTTTAATCTTCATTGAATGAGATGAAGTGAGGGATACAGCATTTCTATTTCAGTGAAATATAACTTCCAACATTGCTTCTATTGAATGTATGGATGAACTAGATTTAGAGTATTCATTTGGACTATCTTAGGAGAGAGATATTGCATGTTTGTAGAGTGAGTGAGCAAACTTTCAACATTATTTAATAACAGGGTTTTTTCCCATTATAGAAGCTTTGTTTATAGAAAAATTGTCCTCCATGTTCACATTTGTTCTGAATAATGCAGCAGAAGCTGCTTGTACATATTGCTATGTACAAAATTGCCATATCAATAGATACTTCATTTAAATAAGTAAAAAGAAATAAGTATGCATTTATGTAGATACAGAAAGGTCCTCTTCAGGGTTAAGACACCTAATTTTTTTAACCTTCAGGTGTCACTTATAACATAAAAATCAAAAGAAGGCTAAACTAATTCTTGAGACTAAAGTCCTCTGTCATGAGTCCTGCTGTTTAGCTAATAAATATAGTCTTCATTTGTCTCCTAGAATTTTATGTAACAAATGCCAAATGCTTGTTCCCACTAGCAAAGCAAAAATAGTACAGCAGGATAAGCTTTCCCCTCATTAAGCATAAATTAGAGTAGTTATGTACAGTATATGTCTATGTGCATCTCCAGATGTACTGAAGAGAGAACATGCATGCCATCTGTCTGACCTACAAACAAACAAGAAACCACATCAAAAAGATGTTTTGTCAAAGAGAGGGGGGGAGAGGGAGGGACGAGTAAAAATGAGAAATCCCCCTAAGAGTCTTATTCCCTGTCTTCAAAGAAAATCATCCTATCCATAAAATAGCCAGAGAGAAACAACAGCAAACTCAAAAGAAAGGTCGATTTTTCAAAGAGAGAAGACAAGTGAGCATTGGCTAAAAAGTACATGCCTTTTGGTGTTTCTCTTTCTAGTTACACAGTTGTCACTGAAGGTGGAATTATGAGGTCATACCAAGCACAGTATTTTTACATTTGCTTAAAAGCAAAACTAAATGTCACATTTAAAAAGTGGGGAAAAAAACGTGATTAGTTTCAAACTCAGTGATACAGAAAGGGGAAAATGAAGGACAGTTATTGGCTTATTTAAGGCTATTGGTGCATGGTTGTGCTTTTCTGTAATCCAGTTACTGCAGTAATAGGTAAGATAGTTTTAGGGGAAGTCAGCAAGCAAGTGGGCATCTGGAGAGGACTGCATGGAAGGTATCAAGTTTACAGGTAGCTGTGAGCATGGGTTCCTGAAATGTGACATATATCTTTAAGAATCCACCTGTTTAGGGACAAGGGTGACTGAAATATGATTTCTGAGGATGTTGGGTTTCATTTCCTAACTTCCTTCCTTGTTGGCTATGTCAATAAGTCTGATGTCAATTGGAATTCAGCAATATATAGAGAGTCATGGATTGTTTTCACCATATGGAATGCACAACTTTTGTTGTCTGACTGCTGAAAATAATAATTGAGCCATTTAAACCAAGATAGCTGTTTTTAACTGAGGAGATCGATTTGTGAGGTGACATTTATAACTCAGAATATTTCTAACCCAGAAAATGTTGCTATTGTCTCGTAATACTATATATTTCAAAATGACAGAATGGAAATTGAAACAGCTTCTCTCAAATATGTAGAACAGGGAAGAGCTGAGCTAGTGTACTGCAGAGTTCATGAATCGATAAACTTACATATTAGCTTGTGCTTAAGAAAAGAGACTATGTCTGATCAATTGTAGCAGTCACTTGGCAATAACACAAAAAATATAAAATAGTAAAAAAAAAAAAAAAACAAAGCTGCCAATTGCAATATTATGTTCTTTGTATTTCAGCTTGCATTAAGCTGAACTGCTTCTCTAAAAGTTCCTTATTTTCCTTTTAATGTTCTCAGACAACATCATTCATTTTCATTTGTTGCTTAGCGCACAGCTTGAAGTAGTACAGGCACAATTGTGCTCTTTTTCTTCATATGAATACGTTTTTGTGGTAACTACAAAATAATTTGGGAAGTACCCCTTAAAGAGGAAAACATTTGGATGGCTGGTTTTATATACTTAAGACTGGATATTTTCCTTTTTTGTTTTTTAATATTAATACGTACTCTTATTTCAATATGTTCTAGATGGGAAAACATGTTTTTGATTTTGCATAAAGACAGTCACTTATCACTGTTTATTAAATCAGCCTTTCTTTTTTCAAGTTTCTGTGAGCCTGAAAATAATGGGCAGCTGCCACAAGAGTCATTGTAACTTTAATTGATTGATTCCTGAAAGCATCTATTCCTTTCTTCAAGGTTGCATAACTCATTGTTATTCTTTTCGGCTGTTTTGGGACTTCCCTTTTTTTTTAAAAAAAATCCAATGCTAGTTCAATTTTAAATGTTTATGATGACATATGAGTATGGTATTATTAGAATTCAAGTTCTTCCAGTTCTCTTTCTCATTAATCAGCAAAACCTTCTTGGTTGGAATTATTTTGTTCAAGGCTGACAATTAAGACCATAAACTTTCTCTCTTGAATAGTGCCCGGGGCAAAAACATTACCCAGTTTCTGAACTGAAATCTTTGCAGATTGTAAATACTGCACAATTCTTAGTGTGGAGGTTTTGCTACTGGCCTATTTAGTCAAAGATATGGCTCCAAATCAACAGTGGGTTTTTTCCCCAAGGTATTACCAAATTATATTTAAAAGTGTTTGATCCAACTTATTTTGCACTTTCCCCATACCTTTTTGCACATCCATATCTGATTTCTCCTTTAGTTTCCCCAAACTATCAAATACATGTCAAAAATAATATGGGCATACACCTACCCACAAAAGCACACACACACACAAACACAAACACACATACACACACAACCATATATATGTGTGCATAAAATTGATCTTCTTATAACCTCTTATAAATCTTTGGGAAGCAAGCTTTTTTTCATTAGGAATATTCTTGACAGCAGATGGCAGCATGCAGGGTCTAGCTTGGATACATGGATTTATTTTCTGGACAAGATAATGATCACTTATGACAGCTTCAATTACAGCAGGTGAGGCAAAATGAAATTAATGGGGTTTACAATGCTTACTAGTTGATGGGTCATCCTCCTTCTCTTTTTGTGTGCTTGCACAATCATATCCACCCATTATTTATAATTATTCCAAATCAAATGTGCCATAATATAGAACTGCAGTAATTTCTCCATGATGCAGAATGAGGATTCAGCGTAAGAAGTAGATGAAGTGCATAAAAACTTATTTTCAGTATAAGGTCAGATTAAAACGTATATTTCCTTGACTATTCTTTGTAACATTCTTTCTCTGAGTGCGTACGTGCGTGCATGTTCTATTGTTTTTAGAGCTGTCTGCACTTCTCAACTTTTCTCCTTTTCTTTTCGAGTGCTAGCATTTTGTTGATGCTTTTTTCCTCCTCCACATTTCACACAGTTTGTTTGACATCTCCAAGTGCAATGCAAACATAACTTGGCAGATAGCTTTTGGATATAGTAATGCCTAAAATATATTGGGAAAACAGACAAAAGGAAGTCCTAATAGGTAAAGACTTCACATGGCTTCATGGGGGAAAAAAATTGATCTGGATAAAATGAAACAAAGCTTCCATTTGATGCATATTTGTATACTTACTTGCTTAATTTTGACTGGCTGTATGATCCCAAATTCAGTTCAGTCTTTCTGCAATAACTGATGTGATAATTGCATGCATGTATTTATCATATGGTGTAATGTACATGATACTTTGCAACATAATCAGAAAATTCAGCAATAAAAAGTGCAATGTTAGGAGAAAAGAGAGAATAATTCCTCATGTTTCCATCAGATAAATCCCACTGCTGCCCACACTTGCTTAAGGCTATAGTGGGGATTGCTTTTACTTCTGGGTAAACATATGTAAAATTATAGCAGTTAGTTAAATTTTGCCATAGAAATGAATGAAGTTCATCCTAAAATGTTCAGATCTGAAGTTTTTATGTGCTATTATAATAAATAAAGGTGGGGTTTTTTTGTTAGTAATTTGCATCCATTCCTGATTCTTAAATAGCTACAGGTTGAAAAAAAAAACCACTGCAGCTCTGAATTCTTAGTGTTAGACTTGGATTAAATATAGTACCTATCTGTGTTAAGGAATGGCACAACATGGCAACACCATGACCTAAATCAGCCTGCAGAACATTGCCCCATGTGCACATGTGACCCACCAAGAAGCCTAGAGTGCCTCATCAGCATTTTTTTAAAATAATCAATTCACTGCTGAATGTTGTCACCACCAGCAGGAAGCAACTGTCACCTTGGTTTTCCCTGCCCCTTCCATTCCCAAAGACACATTGTTCAGTGCCTCCAATACCTTCAGGCCTCAGGGAAACTGCCAGCTTCATTGTTGTCACCATGCCACAAGCTATGAAACAGCTGATTGCCATACCAGCTATTCCTTTGACCCTGAGATTATTTTAAGGTATCAGTCTGGACTTTTCTACCCTACAAGATATGTAGACCTGATCTATATGGATGGCACTAATCTCCCTTGTGCTCTGAAATATGGGGGAAAAAGCAGATGTGCTTTTGTTTTACAGATAAACACAGATCCCGAATCTCTGAAGTCTGAAAATATTTCAGACATTGCTCAAAAATACTTCCAGCTAATTGGTTGCTGGACTAAGATTGCTTTTAGACCAAGCTAGGTAGTCAAACACACTTCCTATTATTAGGCTTGAATGGTTTAGAAATCCTTAAGTAGGAAGGTGAACAACTTATGGATCCAGGAATACATGATGAGGCCCCTGTTTTCTGCAGCCACTTTTAAAATCTTCTGTTGAAAATAAAATGCTTGGTTTTCCATTATTTTGGGACAATAGGGAGACACACAAAAACAAGCATTGTGTTTGTCAGTGTGTTTTAAGAACCCCAAACTCTACTTTTCTACGAAAAATCAGGGGAAAACAAACAACTAGAAATCATTGTCCCATTCATATGAATTTAATGTTTTGACTAACTGCCTTACTCACTGTAGCCTAAATTCTCACCTACTGAAAAACAGAGTGTGGCTCCTAACAGATTAAAAAAACCTCCTTATGTCTGCTCTATTTCATTCACCCTTAGTTTAAAAAAAAACATGAATATGACATTCTTCTGCCTAAGAAAGGAAGTATGGAAGATATTTATTAGTATTTATGTTCTTGTGAGAGGACAGTAACACCTACTGAGAAGAGGATCACACTGAATTCCACTGTGCTGACAGAAATAATTGTATCTCTCAGTTTAGAGCTACTTTTAGTGTTCTAGTTTTGGAGACAACATTTGACCATTCTTGTAAGTCTGAAAATGATGATGAAAGAAGGCATGAGTCCTGGCTGCCATAAGTAAGTTCCCAGTGAACTGTCTTCTAGCAACAGCTAGTTTTTAAATGGTATTGAAAATGTGTTTACTCTGGTCTAGCTAATCAGTCCAAAGTACTCCAAAGCTATACAAACAAGAAACTGCTTCTTTTTTACAATGAGCTTCATTGCCTCTTTTTTTAGTGTATCACTTCTTTATGTAGCTAGAAGATATCTGATCAAAGTAAGAGAGCATCAAGAAGGGAATAATGCTAAGCGGGGCTTTATACACCAGAGCTGCTAATGTTGAATGGCTGGGGTAACCTTTAGCTTTTAATGTCTTCATAAACAGAACTTTTTTATTTTTCTTTAAAAAAACACAAATATGTCATTTGTCAATCATTAAAACATTGAAGTACAATTTTTTGTTGTTGTTGTGTGTACCCCTCCCTCCCTCCACCCCCCCACCCCCCCTCCTCCTTCCCCCCCCCCCGACTTCCCAGAACCCGTACCCGGTATGGATTTTTAACTAACACAGTCTAAAATCTATTGAGAAAAAGGAAATAAAGAAATTAATGACATTCTAGATTGACCTTAGCTTCTTCTTACTGAACTAACTTTTAACAGTTTAAATCATTTCTGATCTTAAGCATAGGCTAACTGGAATTTCTTAGTCCCGTATTTATTTTGTATATAGTCAATCCATTTTTTCCAGTCTCGTTTATATCTCTCATTTGAATGATCTTTGAGATATGCCGATATTTTAGCCATTTCAGCTAAGTTTGTTACTTTCAATGTCCATTCTTGGATTGTAGGCAAGTCTTCCTTCTTCCAATATTGCGCCACCAACAGTCTTGCTGCAGTTATCAGGTGCAAAGTCAAATTGGTCTCTACCACTGTAAAGTCAGTACATATACCTAGTAAAAATAACTGAGGACTAAACTTTATCCTTCTTTTAAAAACATTTTGCATGACCCACCATATTTTTATCCAAAATGCCTTAACCTTTTGGCAGGTCCACCATATATGATAATATGTAGCATCGAGAGAACCACACCTCCAACATTTAGGCTGTACATTCGGATACATAGAAGCCAACTTTTTAGGATCTAAATGCCATCTATAGAACATCTTGTAAAAATTTTCTCTCAGATTTTGAGCTTGTGTAAATTTCACATTTCTTACCCAGATTCTTTCCCATGTATCCAACATTATTGGTTCCTCAATATTTTGAGCCCATTTTATCATACAATCTTTAACTAATTCTGTTTCCGAATCCATCTGTATTAATACATTATATATCCTCTTTATATGCATTAAGCTTTGATCTCTTATTTGTTTAAACAGATTATCCTCAACTTGAGTAAAACCAATTTTTTGATCTATTTTCCACCTAGCCTGTAATTGCCCATACTGGAACCATGTTTGAACTACCTTCTCCTCTTTTAATACCTCTAAAGATTTTAATTGTAATACCCCCCTTTCCGAGGTAAGAAGCTGTCTGTAAGTAATTCTGTCCTGTTTTTGTGCTGTATTCATATTTTCAATTGCGTGTCTAGGAATTGCCCACATGGGTATCTTGTCATTTAATTTATATTGGTATTTCTTCCAGACCCGCAATAAAGCATTTCTTAAAATATGACTTTTAAAGTTCTTATCCAATTTTTTGTTGAATAACAGGTAAGCATGCCAACCAAATAGCAGATCGTGTCCCTCAATGTTCAATATTCTATCTTTGGTTAAGTGAATCCAATCACTAATTACAGATAATGTCACTGCATCATAATATAGTTTTAAATTAGGTAGTTTCAATCCTCCTCTCTCACGTGCATCTTGCATTATCTTCATCTTTATCCTCGGCTTCTTTCCTGCCCACACAAATTTGTTAATACCCTTCTGCCATTCTAAAAGGTTCGCATCTTTTTTTAGTATAGGTAACATTTGGAAGAGAAATAAAAATTTTGGTAGAATGTTCATTTTCACTGCCGCTATCCTACCCAGTAAAGATAGGTGCAATTTCTCCCATTTTTTCATCTCTGTCTGTATGCTATGCCAAAGTGGTTCATAATTATGCTTATATAATTTCCCATTTGAAGTTAAAATGTTAACTCCAAGATATTTGACTTTTTAAACTACCTCACATCCTAGCATCACTCCTAATTCTTCCTTTTGTTTAATATTCATATTTATAGCTAATATTTTTGTTTTTCCTAAGTTTATTTTAAAGCCCGACACTTGACCATATTGATTAATCATATTCATTAAAACCATACTGGATTCCTGCGGTTGTTCCAATATTATAACCAAATCATCCGCAAAAGCGTGGACTCTATATTCTTGCTGCCTAATCTTGATCCCTTTTAAACCATCCAAGCCCCGTATTTTATTCAACAATACTTCCAAAGTTATAATAAACAATAATGGGGACAAAGGACAGCCCTGTCTTGTACCTTTTCCAATTTGAAAAGAGTCTGTTAGACTTCCATTGACTATGATTTGTGCTGTTTGCTGTTGGTATATTGCTTTAATTGACTGTAAAAAATTATCTCCTATCTGCATTTTTTGCAGTATCCTCAACAGAAATTGCCAGTTAACTCGATCAAAGGCCTTCTCAGCATCCAAAAATATAAACGCAGCAGGGATCTGGTTGTTCTTTCCCAAATATTCTAATGCATTAATAATTAATCTAACATTACTTTTCATCTGTCTCCCTTGTATAAAACCTGTTTGATCCGTATGTATCAATTGTTGAGTGACCAACATTAACCTATTTGCTAATATTTTAGTAAAAATTTTATAATCTACATTCAGTAATGAAATAGGTCTATAATTTTTGGGTTGAGTAGTATCCTGATCTTCTTTGGGTATCAAAGATATAAACGCTGTCTTCCAAGATGGAGGGACTTTACCTTCCGTTTGAATCATATTAAATAATTCTCTAAGAGGTTCTACCATTTCTAACTGTAAGTTTTTATAGTAAACCGCTGTCAAGCCATCTGTACCTGGTGCTTTCCCTGACTTTAATTGCTTAATTACCTGCAGGATTTCCCCCGAGGTTATTGGTTGATTCAATTTTGCCTGTGTTCTTCTCTAACTGAAGGTATTTTCTCTTTGTCTAAATATTTGTCTATGTCTAAACCATTAATTTTATCCCCTTTATACAGTTCTGTAAAAAATTCCCAGAAAGCCTTTTGAATCTCTTCCTGTTGAAACACCTCCTTCCCTCTATAAATCAGTTTAGATATATTTCAAGTTTTCCTTTTTTTCCTAATCTGATAAGCTAACCATCTGCCAGGTTTGTTTGCATTACAAAAAGTATTGTGTTTTGCATATAATAGATTAGTAGCCACCTGGTCAGAGATCAACATGTCAAATTGAGATTTTAATATGTTAATAGCTTCCTTAACCTTTGTATCGTCTGGGTTCATTGTTAACTCCAGCACCGAGAAGAAAGTGAAGTCACATTCCTCTGCATTTCTTTCTCGCCAAATATCTCTCAATTCAAAATCATCCATAATGTCAAAGAAAGATTTGGGTAACTTTGCTCGCATCTTGGTATTTAGGCGGGAAATCTTCTTATCTTTCTTAGTGTCTATCACTCCATTCCAGTCACCCAATAGTATACAGGAACTATAGTCCCATTGTACTAATTTAGCATGAAGATTTCTATAGAATCTATCTTGCTGTTGATTGGGAGCATAAATTCCCAAAAGTAATGTCTTTTTCCCTTCTAAGATTAAGTCTAAAGCAATATATCTTCCGAAGGGATCTGCTTCTAATAATTCAGCTTTCATGTCTTTTCTTAAGTATACAACTATACCATTCTTCTTTTCCATAGCAGAAGCTACAAAATGTTGACCAAGTTTTGAGTTGATCAAATATTTTTGATCAGTTGATTTGATATGAGTTTCTTGCAAACAAATTACAAAGTAAGAGAGCATCAAGAAGGGAATAATGCTAAGCGGGGCTTTATACACCAGAGCCGCTAATGTTGAATGGCTGGGGTAACCTTTAGCTTTTAATGTCATGAGCTTTAGCCACAACAAAGCTGAAGTATCAACATGAACACATATGCAAGTACAACTAAATATTTTCTTTCTTGCATTTTCCCAGCTTTCTTAGACTGCTGGAAGAGATTTTTTTCACTATCAGAAAGGTTATAACACATATGTTATCATGAAGAATGTTTCTGTTTGAAACCCAGATGGAACTTTTAAAAATAGGACTATTTTCTTTTCTTTGAGCAACTTGCTTTTCTGCTGGAAGATTCCTTTAGGAAAATGGAGAAAAGAAACAACTGGAAGCAACGGGGGGGGGGACAAGTGAGAGTACCTAATTGTTACTTTCCAAATTGTAGTTCAATAAGAGGCTGGTTGTAAATTATATCCTAGTAAATAAGGGCTAGGTCCCCATGAATTTGCATTTTGCCACCCTTATTGCATCCGCTGAATCGCACCCAGCCGCCTTGTTTAGAATATTCCGCTCCCTCTTGAAAGGGAGGGACGCAGATGACCCTTTACAAGGTAGAGCTGAGGAATTTGTTCAGTTTCTAACAGATAAAGTCGCTCGGATTCGGACAGACTCCAATTACACGGTACCAGCCGAGGTACCGGGGGAAGGTCTTGAGCGGCGCTTATGGACCGAGTTTCAACTTGTCACTCCTGAGGAAGTGGACAAGGCCATGGGAGCAGTGAGTGCCTCCACTTGTATACTAGACCCGTGCCCTTCCTGGCTGGTTTCGACCAGCAGGGAGGTGACACGTGGCTGGATCCAGACGATAGTTAACACCTCTCTCCGGGAGGGATACTTTCCGCTCCTCTTAAAGGATGCGGTGGTGAGACCCCTCCTGAAGAAACCTTCTCTGGATCCATCCATTTTGGGTAACTATCGTCCAGTCTCCAACCTCCCCTTTGTAGGGAAGGTTGTTGAGAAAGTGGTGGCCTTTCAACTCCGGCGGTCCTTGGATGAAACCGATTATCTGGATTCCTTTCAGTCGGGATTCAGGCCTGGCTACAGCACAAAAACCGCTTTGGTCGCGCTGATCAATGATCTCTGGAGAGCGAGGGATAGGGGTCATTCCTCTATCCTAGTGCTCCTTGACCTCTCAGCGGCCTTCGATACCATCGACCATGGTATCCTTCTGCAACAGTTGCGGGAGGTGGGAGTGGGAGGCACCATTCTTCAGTGGTTCTTCTCTTACCTCTTGGACAGGTCGCAGTCGGTGTTAGTCAGAGGACAGAGGTTGACCCCTAGGCCCCTCAATTATGGGGTGCCGCAGGGTTCGGTCCTCTCCCCCCTCCTATTTAACATCTACATGAAGCCATTGGGTGAGATCATGCACCGGCACGGGATTAAATATCACCAATATGCGGACAATACACAGTTGTATCTGTCCGCCCCGTGCCAACTCAGTGAAGCAGTAGAAGTGATGTGCCAGTGCCTGGAGGCTGTTAGGGTCTGGATAGGAATGAACAAGCTTGCACTCAATCCCGACAAGACCGAGTGGCTATTGATGTTCCCTCCCAAAGATGGTCCAGCTATTCCATCGCTCAGCCTGGGGGGTGAAATTATACACCCCTCACAGAAGGTTGACAATTTGGGAGTCCTCCTGGACACGCAGCTGTCTTTAGAACACCATTTGTTGGCTGTGACCAGGGGCCTTTTGCCCAGGCTCGCCTGGTGCACCAATTGCGACCCTACCTGGACCGGGAGGCCCTTTGGATAGTCACTCACACCCTCGTGACCTCAAGACTGGATTACTGTTACGCGCTCTATATGGGGCTGCCCTTGAAGAGTGTTTGAAGACTTCAGCTTGTCCAGAATGCAGTCGCGCGAGCGATTGTGGGTGCACCTCGGTACATCCACATCGCACCTATCCTCCGCGAACTGCACTGGCTGCCCATTGGTCTCAGGACATGCTTCAAGGTGCTAGTCGTTACTTTTGAAGCCCTACATGGTATTGGACCTGGGTACTTGAGAGACCGCCTCCTGCCGATTACCTCCCAAAGACCGATTAGATCCCACAGACTAGGTCTCCTCCAAATTCCATCTGCCGGCCAATGTCGGCTGGCAACTCCCCGGGGGAGGACCTTCTCTGTGGCTGCTCCAGCCCTCTGGAACGATCTCCCCGTCGAGATCCAGACCCTTACCACCCTTCCGGCTTTACGCAAAGCTAATAAGACCTGGTTGTTCCGGCAGGCGTGGGGCTGTTGAATCTTCCAGCCCCATCCGAGGTATGAATGTTGCCATATTTTTAAATTGTTTGTCTTTTTACTTTTATTTTGTACCCCCCTTCCCCCCAGATTGTTAACCGCCCTGAGTCCCTCAGGAATAGGGCGGCATACAAATTGAATAAACCTTAAACCTTAAACCATGAATTTAGAGATCAAAATGGACATTGTCAAGGGATTTGTATGGCTTTGGTATGCTTAGGAGGGAAACCAGTCTCATTCTGTCACCATTCCTAAAGGGTCTGACAGATAATTTCTAGATACTGCGCTTTGTTCTTTTCTATGGGAAAAAGTCTTTTTTAAATAAAACAAGTTCCTGCTGAATTTCAAACAGAAACATTCTTCATGATAACACCTGTGTTATAACCACTTTGATAGTGAGAAAAAATAATGTCCCCCCAGCAATCTGAGAAAGCTGGGAAAATGCAAGAAAGAAAATGTTTAGTTGTACACATGTGTTCTTATTGATACTTCAACTTTCTTAATACTTCAGCTTTGTTGAAGCTCATGACCAGTGCCAGGAGTTCAATCTTGACCAGCTCAAGGTTGCCTTACCCTTGGGGAAAATATACTGACTCTGTAAACCGCTTAGAGAGTGCTGTAAAACACCCATAAGTGGTATATACTATAAGTCTAAGTGCTGTTGCTATGTCATTATGTATGACTCCCTTGTTCTCACATGGAAGTACAGGATAGGAAATCATATATATACATACATACATACATACATACATACATATATGTATATATGTGTGTGTGTATGTATGTGTATGTATATGTATATGTATGTATATGTATATGTATATGTATGTATATGTATATGTATATGTATATGTATATGTATATGTATATGTATATGTATATGTATATGTATATGTATATGTATATGTATATGTATATGTATATGTATATGTATATGTATATGTATATGTATATGTATATGTATATGTATATGTATATGTATATGTATATGTATATGTATATGTATATGTATATGTATATGTATATGTATATGTATATATGGCTTAATGGTTAAGACATCTGCCTAAGATGTAATACAGCACAGGTTCGAATCCCAGTAAGGGTATGGCTAGCTGCTGAGAGCTAAATAGCTTGAAATAGATCTATACTAGTCTCCCTTTATTTATTTATCAGCACAAATACAACATAAATACATACATACATACATACAAACACACACACACACACACACACACACACACACACACACACATATATATATATATATGATGAAGCGAATGCAGCAAAGTGACAGAGATATTATACTGAATAGACTACATGGCCTGAATTGAAAATGGACCGGTTCTTCCAGGGTAAAGTGTAAAGGAACATTACTGATTACATGGAAAAATGCACTTTTATTAAAAAAATAAAAATGAATATATAATGTAAAATAACAACCAATAGGACATATTTCACTTCTCTAGGCTACCAATTTCAAAGTGGCAGATCTAGAGAATATGAATTATGAGAACCAAATTCATAGCAAAACAGCAGAGCTAGAGTTTAGTACAAGATTTAACAGTATCTTTTAGATCAGGGGTGTCAAACTTGTGTTGCCACGATGGTGTCACATCAAGAGAAGCGTGACGTATTGGGATTTTTTCCCCTTTGCTAAACTGGGCATGGGCGTGGCCAGTGCATGACACATCTGGCCCATGGACCACGAAATTGACAAAATCATGTTTTCTTGTAAGCTGTGATTGTTCTGTGCAAAAATATCTGGGTAACACCTAACCTTTTCTCCAGCAATTCTTGAGTAATTCCCACTTTTTCTCACTTCATTTTACCACTTTCTTTTTTTCCTCTTCTTATCCCAACAACAGCTGTGTGTCAATGCATTATCTATAATACTTCACTTTCATGAGTCAGATTCATACATCTGATGAAGGCGACTGAGTCAAGAAAGCTTTATATTGCTGAAAATATGGATACAGAATTGAAGGAGAGAGAAATGAGATTGAAAACATGGGTCAGGAGAAGGCATGGGTCAATTACCTCATTCTACCCTTTCCTCAATACTTGCAGTGCTTCTCTTGATGTGACAAAAAAGCTGCCTTTCCATATAGTTATTCTACAGACAGAAATCTTAATCTGCCTCACTCTTTCTTGCAGCCTCTTATTACAAAGCTTGGTCCTGCCCACTATTTCCAAGAATACTCTTTCCTGCTTCCTAGCTGGCTCCCTGCTGCTTTGACTGAAGGAATGATTGGCAAAGCAGCCAGCTGTGGTAAGTTATGGTGGCACTTCCCCAGGATTTCTTAACAGGAACTCCCTCTCATCTTAAGTTTCCTAATAGAAAGAGGCACAGCAAGGATTATAAAACATCTGGGTGGGAAGACCTACAGCTGGATGATTAGGAGGATATCTGTAGGATTCTGCTGCAATACAATTCTGGTTGACAAACTTATATACTTTTGAAAAGTAAAGAGAGAGGAAGAGAGATTGGTGTGTACCTTCACAATGGCATCAAGACTATTTTTCATCTGCTTAGAATCAATACTATGATAAGTTGCAACCAAAGTGAGCAGCAATTATATTATAAAACTTTGGAGTGGTCACATGCTCCTTGGGAGTAGTATATTTATCTTCTCTGGAAAAATCCAAACCTTCGACAGTGTCAGGACATTAATACCTAACTATCGCTGCTAAAACTGTTTGAACCCATAAGAGATACAGCTTCCAGTTAAGTAGAGTTGATGCAAATATTTTGAAGTTGTTTAATTCTAAAAATTTACCCCATGTATTAAACTAATTATTATAATGCTTTAATTCATATATCCTATGCAGATGTCATATCAGATAGTTTGAATATCTATATCAGTGGTAGTCAACCTGGTCCCTACTGCCCACTAGTGGACATTCCAGCTTTCATGGTGGGTGGTAGGGGTTTGCTGTAACTCTGCTTTATAAATTTTATGAAGTAAAGTTACTTCCCTACTTTATAAATCACCATTACTGTAGAACCAGTGGGCAGTTAGAAAATTTTGCTACTAACAGAGATACAAAAGTGGGTGGTAGATATAAAAAAGTTGACTACCCCTGATCTATATCACTATTCACAGATTTGAGATCTGGAGAATGAATTAGAACAGCTAACTTCCATCAAATTTATATTGTAGCCTTTAGTATGGCAATGAAAGAATGAATGCGGTAAACAATGACTTATTGAGGTATCCATATATGCAGTATGGTTCTTTCTGTCTCCATCAAATCTATTATATGGAGGATTTCCCAGAGTGAAGTCCATAAAACTTCATGTAATCCTGTTGGATCAGTCCAGGATCATCTTAGTGCAGTTGTTTGTTTCTTGACCATTCACTGCTTTCGATGTTCACAGTGAAAAGGTGGAAGTACATAACTGTATGCTACCATTGTTTCCTACAAATGATTCTTGGAAGCATGCTTTATAACAGGGGTGTCAAACTCAAAGCCAGGTGCCAAATGCGACCCATGGGGTGCTTAGATCGGGCCCATGGCCCCCCTGGAAACAGCAAAGGACCAGCCCATATTGCCTTTGCCAGCAAAACTGGAGCTCGGGAGGATTGGGCTTGTTTTTGGCTGAGCTGGCCTCCTGCAACTCTCTGCCAGCAGAAACAGAGGTTGGTTTTCGCTGGCAGAGCGCTTGGGCCACCACAGGTGCCTCCGACATGTGTGGTGTCAAGCTCACCACATCCACCCTGGCCACACCCATCTCTCCCCCCCAGTCAAACCAACCCTCATGTGGCCCTCAATGAAATTGAGTTTGAAACCCCTTTTTTATATAAACACACAAATAACAATGAGTCTTGAAGACTGAAGGTCTTGATAGGAATTTTTAAAACTACTGAGCTAGGTGATCATTGCCATACCCTCAAGACTGGCTTCTAGATAAAGCTGTTTTCGTAACAGGGTTAACTCTTCTGGTTATTTTCTTTGAGCTTTCAAACATCAGTATAAAATGTATCGATTCTGCTAGAGGAAACCATTTTGTTCTGTAGAATATTGATTCCAACTTCTTGATTTAAAAAAACAAATCACTATTTGAGTATTTGTCTTCAGGAAAAAAAAAGTTCATTACTAACAACAGTTTCCAGTTACAAGAAGTTCTGATATACTCTCTCCTTTATGTATATATTTGATTTGATGAGAGGAACTGATGTTCTACCAAGTAATTATCATTAGGTTCTGCTGCAATCTCCCCCACTGTGTAATTTTCTATTTCTCCAGAGAATCATTTTGTCCCCTAGTAGTTGTGAAAATAACTCCTGGTTATAATTGATGAGTCATTTTGAACTTCTGAATGGGCTGCAGGAGTGAAAACGATGTTCTTCACATGGTTAGGGAGAGAGAAAGCTCCCCTTATCCAACAGGTCCAATTGCATATTACCCATAAATAGCTCAACATCAGTTTCCCAGAATCACTGAATGAAAAAAATCAGATTGAGTACTCATTTGCCACAATGTCCAACTCTTCCCTTCCTTAGTTGCTGGATTAGAAGTGGGTTGATCGCCAATGCCTTCACGAATAGAAGACATTATTCACAAATATACACGAGGACCCTGAATTTCAAAGGTCCTATGTTCTTGTCTATGTACTGTTCATTTTGTGAGAAGTCTCTCTTTTTTTTTTTCACTTGAAAATTGTTTATAATCTTTAGTTTTATTCGATTGCCCTCTCCCATAATTTTCCTCATCAATGCTCCATTCCTTCATGATGAGATGGATCTCGTCCATACATGAAAGTCGTCAGGTGAGTGACATTCCTTAATCATCTCTTACTTTGTAGATGACTTTTTTTTTGCTTCACTGTCACTAGCTGTGTGCATCTTTTGCCTTATGACCATGAGTAGTATAATCAGGTTTATTTTCTTTGCTTTTCCTTAGGCTTGTGTATGTAATAAGATTTCTTAAACAAGTGTCCCTTGTTCAGGTTAACAATGTCATCCATTGTAATGTTCTGCCTTTCCCAACTGAAGATTGCAAGGCATGAACTACCTTTTGTTATTGAAGGTGGTCAGGCTAACAGGGCCCTTTACTAGTAAAGATGCTTTTTCATGGACTTTTGAAGATGGTTTTCAAGGATCTGCACTCATCCTGTTTTTCTTTTCAATTTAAACATTCTGATTCCTTCATTTCTATTGTGATAGAGCAGTTAAGACTTTCGATGATATATAAACAATATATACATTTTCTCATAATAGCAATTGATAAAGATTAAGCTAATTCTGTTTCTAGAATTATACATCATATACTGATGGTAAAAATCCCTACTTTCTATTGCATTTAGTTCTTAATTATTCTTCCTGTCAATTTTCAGAATTACCATAATCAAACAAAACATAATCAAGCAATGCTGATACTGTTGCTTATCAGTTTCATGAGTGTAAGTGAAATGATTCATTAGGAATACTATGGGAAGAGTTAATCTCTAATCTCATGTCCTTAGTCTGGCTGATATGCTGTAGTTGCCATATTGTATATGGAGGAAGAAAGAGAAAAATAATATATATATATTCTATGTAATTTGTAGCCTGTTTTATTTCTTTCCACAAATGACATTAGTTTTCTCATGAATTCTAAGGAAAAAATACAACAAAAATATGAAAAACAAGTTTAATTTTCAAAAATTTTAATGAGGCTGTTTCAAAACCAAACAAAAAACTCAAAATATTTTAAAATATAATTGCATAAATCAAGACTTTCTGTTAGAAATTAAGGGCTGGGCAAGTGCTGATGGCAAGGAAAGTGCCTCTCTGAATGATTTGTGTAGTCCTATAATATATCACAGCTAGTTAAATGTTAAAGTGAAAGCAAAAGGAGAAAAAACCCTATCCAGATACTTTAACCATTAATTGCAGTTAAGCAAAATAGATTATTGAATAGCAGAAACATTAAGGTCCAGTTGTGGATAATAGTTTGTCAAGCACAGTCTTTTTCCAACTAAACTGTATAGAAAATGTGCTTACCAGAAAAACACATGGATGCTTGTGGCGCTGACAAATTCTTTTTCAAGGGACATTAATCAGATGAAATTTAAAAGGCATTTGCTTCTGGCCTTAAAGTCTTCAGTGTGGAACGAATTGCATTGGAAATCACTCAGATCACTCAGAAAGAAACCTTGAATTGATAGTGAGTGTGTGTGAATACACATCTCCTTTACTGTTGGAATTGGTTTCAGTGTTTATGATTCAAAGCATCTAGATAAATGTAATGCCTCTTTGCTTTTCCTGTGAAAATTTATCAACCATTACAAAGTTTATATAAAGCAGTGAGTGATCAAAAATGGATTGTTATTGTTATTATTTTCCCCAAATGTTTCTAACTCTTGTATTAGCACCAGTGGTGGGTTTCAAAAAGTATTGCCACCAGTTCGGTGGGCGTGCTTAGGAGGGCATGTGACTGAGTGGGCATGGCCAACTTGATATCACTCATGCACACTCAGTCACAGGACTCCCCTACCAAACCATGCTCACTGAACTGGTGGTGAAAATTTTTGGGACATTTTGGTCTGGATGCTGTGGGGTGGCGATGGTCATCTCGGCTTTCCCTCCATTGTCCTTCCCAGCTGAAATGCCATGGCTGGTGGGGCTGTAACCACAGGGAAGGCCCATAAGAGGTGAGATGGGTGCTCTTCCCACAGCTGTTGCAGAAGCTGGTCTCAAAGAGGCTGCTGGGAGGCTTCTTTGCCAGCCAGCCACTTCCCAGCTCTGGTCAGCTACCTTCCAGACTCTAGACCAGCCACCACGGAAGATAAGTAGCCCAAAGAATGAGATGGTGGCTCAGAAGTGGGACTAGGGCCAGGACCATAGGGAGGGCAGGGTGGTGAGAGGGTGGTGGCACAAGAACAAGGCCGCAGCCAGGGAATGGTGCATTCCTTGACCTGGCTGAGGCGAAAGGGTGGTGGTGAGAGGGCAAGGCCAGAGCTGGGGAATGGCACATTCTCAACATGGCCGAGGTAGGCGCTGAGAGGGCAGTGGCTCCTGGGCCTCAGGGAATGGTGCATCCCTGGAGCCCTTGCCCCTGACCGAGAGTGAGTGGGTGGCATGCTTACTTACCTTTGGTGAACTGAGTAGAAATAGGTGAGCATGGAGGCAACTGTCAAGGTGCATAGCTGGGGACTGGGCCATGCGGCAAAGGCATATATAGGGCTTGGATGGGTGGGACAAGTGAGTGGCAGGTGGGTGAGCAAGCAAGTGGCAACAGGGGGAACAGTTTGGGGATGTGGTCAGCCAGCCAACCACCGGTTCTCTGACCTGAGAGAAATGGCTACCACCGGTTCATGCGAACTGTTGTGAAGCAGCTGAATACCCTTTCTGATTAGCACCATTTTTGCCACATAAGTTTGTAAACTTTCAGTGTATATGGACCAGGATAGAACTGATCGACACACTGACATATACTGTATTTTCATAAATTGAAAGAATCCCCTCTAAAAATAACGTACTATAATGTGTCTATGAAATATTATAATTTTATGTACTGTTAGCATTATGAATATTTCTGGGAAAGAAAAGTCAATTTGCTGATTTGATTACTAAGGAGGAAAAGGAGGTGATTGTATTCTTTGTAAGTGACCCCAATTCTAGGCACAGTTATTTAATGGTCAAACAATGGATTAAGTGGGATGTAGTGTGTAGGATCATAGTCATAATTCATTGCCCTTTTAAATCTGCAAGCTGAGATAGAGAATATGAACTGCTCGGTCCTTTCCTACAATGTGAACGAGACATTCAACAAATCTATTCCCAGATTAATAGGTACCATTGTCTGTGCTTCAAATTAAGTAGGCAACACTTCTTCATGAAAATACTAGTATGTTCATTTTCTGGATAAATGCTTGCAAGTGTGAATCTCTTTGTATGAGTGGAAAATACTCATCAGTTAATGTTGGAAAGTGATCATTACATGCCTGACATCCAATATTAGAAAGAGACAAAGAAGAGTTTTGAAGCCACCTTTCCCATTTTACAACCTTTAGGGATTTCAGTCTTGTTTCTTTTTTCCACAGTCATACGCAAATGGAGGGGGGGAGGAAAAAATATTAGCAGAGCATCCATTTCTATGTGCCAACAATAAAAGAGCACCACTTTGTTTGAATTCTAGTATGCAGAGCATTTCCTCAGTGGTTGCCTAGCAACTATTGTAATGATTCTCTAAAATAATAAGTAGGTGGACACAGTGACCAGGAGGAAGGCACACAGATGAGTATAATGCTATTGGAATAGGTACAATTTAAGGGGTGATTTGGGTACAGTATATTGATACTTACTCAGAATTTTTGATACAAGTTCAGTACCATTCTGCTAGAACACATGATCAAAATGTAATCTTCGAACAATTAATAGAAATTCTGAATAGTGATGGAGAAGTAAACAAGACAATTTTAGAACAGTAGATGCAAAATTGATTAGATCACAGCTATTTGTAAAGAATATTTCTTTACAAATATTGATTTTTCTTGGCCTCTGCTTTTCAAGTGTATCTTCTTAATCTGGTGGCCAGTACTATGAGCTTTTGTTTAATAGTCTTTGGGGTTCAAGCCCTTGTATTTTTTTAGTAGTTGAGTCAGACTTAATCTGCACACCCTTCTGTAATTCTACCAGTTGACTAATCTCTCTCTGAGTGGCCTTAATCCTAGCCTCTAACCTCATTTTCCAGATGGTTGGGATATGCACAGCTGTTCTTGTTGATCTGTTAGTTAAGCATTTCCAAGAGTAGAGTGGTTGTAATGTATAACAGTTCACTGTTTTGAGTTATGGTAGTAGCAGGGATTGTTGGAAGGATTCTATTGGCATCTTCTGCCATACTATCTGATAGTATCCACCTTGATAAGTTTCAAAGGTTGAGTGTTGTTAGTGTATCCATGATCTTATGCCTCATATCAACTGCTGTGCTCTGTAATGGAGAGGGTTGTAGTGACCTTCCAGCTAATCAAATTGTTCTCTCAGGATGTAATTAACAGCTTCCTATTCACTTTATTAAAGTGTGGCATGTGTATATATTCCCGCTCTTATTATTTTATAAGTAACTGAAACCCGATATTTCTTCCTCCTATTTTCTCCATGATAACAACTCTATGTGGTGGGTTTGGCTCAGAGACTGTAACTGGCCCAATATATATTACTTTTAAGCACATACAGCTTCTGCCCCACAATTGAGCTGTGGTCATTCCCAATAATTGGACAAGAACTGAGGCGTAACAATTATTAGGCTAAATTATGCATAAAAATTAGGCATGACTACTACACTCTTTGCCAGGGTGACAAAATATATTACATTTATTTCACTACATTATACTCGCTACTGAACACTTGCAAATGTCCCTATAAACCTGTGAGTTACTGATAGAGAGAAGTCATTAGCTGAGGCAGCTTGATAAAATCTTTCAGTATGGTTTCACTTGCCATAAGCTGATACTTGAGTTGCATGGTAATTGGTAATAGCTGTGTTATTTGTTTAATATTTCTTTAGAAAGATATATTTAGGACCTTATAACATTAATGACTGGAAATAATGAGGTAAATATGAATTACATTTTTTAAGGGATAGGTTTTTTAAATTGCTCTCCCCGCTCATGCTTTTTTTCCAGTGTATTTTAACTTGTTGTGAACCAGAGGTGGGTTCCTACCAGTTCGCACCTATTCGGTAGAACCAGTACTTCAAATCTACCGGACTGGTTAGAAGAGGTCCCACCAGTGGACCTGGAAAGCAGGCCACACCTACAGAAGAGGTTCCAGAAAATTTTGAAACCCACCACTGCTAAAGGGTTAGGGGTGCAAGGATCTTGTAACTTGACAGCTTTAAGACTTGCATGCTTCAATGCCAGAGTTCCTGAGCCAACGTGACTGGAGGAGGAATTCTGGGAGTTGAAGTCCAGAAGTCTTAAAGCTGTCAAGTTTAAAGACCCCTAGTTTTTTTTCCAAAGGGTTAGGGGTGCAAGGATCTTGTAACTTGACAGCTTTAAGATTTGCATGCTTCAATGCCAGAGTTTCTGAATAGCTACTTGGACCGAGCTAAGTACTAATTCATAATTTCATATCCGGTTACATGGGCTGCAAGCCACTCCCATCCGGTCACATGGGTGGCAAGCCACTCCCACAAAGGAGACCACACCCACAGAGTAGGTTCGAACAATTTTTGAAACCCACCACTGTTGTGAACTATGTGTTTTATATTCTTTAAATAATGAATGGGAGATTTTAAAAAAGATGAAGTTTCACCAAAACAGAATGAAATTGTATTGTCCAAGAAAGCACTTTTCCAAGGTGCTTTGTCTACCTAAGAGATGTAGGGAGAAAAGTTGGCTCTCCCGTGATACTAAGAAAAAAGAAAAAGACAAAACTAAATTGTTTTAATTTTGGAGACTTAACTATCTTTCCATCTCCATTCTTTCTATCAGACAGAACATATGTTGGAAATAATTGATTTGGCTTGCTTATCTCTATTCTACAGTTACCTAACATGGAACAAATTTTCTATAAATCATCTTTCTTTTTAAAGATTATATCTGTATTTTATTTCTGTAATGCAATTTGACTCTCCCACCCCAACACTGATTTTATTTGAGTGCCAGATAAAACCCTTCTCACAAAATTAGGAAAATTAAAACGAGCATGCAAATGCACAGCCATCCAAAAGGCTTTGTTTTATATTAGGAAGGGGTAAAATGCACTTTTCTTATTAAAAAGAAAAAGAAAAGTTATTTGCACTCAAAGTTTTACAGCTCTAGGAACTGATTCGCTCTCTTGTTTCTTTGCAAACCTGAAAGATTTCATATGATACAGGAGCTAAAAAATAAAAATAAAATAAAGCTATTCTTTTCATGAAGATTTTGAAATGCTCCCTGAAAACATTACCTGTATTAATTAAAGAAGAGTGGACATGCTAATCAATATTTTATAGCATTGCAAAAAGATATGTACTGTATTTAATTATATTCACAATATAGCCTTTCTATATTTAGAATTCCTGACTGGTCACTAGTAGTTACCAGTACCTATCTGAAGGTGGCTAATGTAAAATATGGTGAATCTATTATCACTCATTAGGTGTTTTTTTTAAAAAAAAAACAACAACGTAATTTTAAATATTTTATAAAACAAACTTTTGGAAAGATATTTATTGTTAAAGGTTCGTTCTTTGAACTTGTGGGTTGGTTTCCAAATGTTTTGTTACCAGGCTAGGAAACATCTTCAGTGGAGTTTAGTGATGTCAGTGATTGTGTTCTTTTGTTTATAAGAGTGTGTGGTCAATAGGTCTTGTGATGGTGAGGTCACATCAGGCGAGGTTCCCATCAGCTCATTGTGATGGGTCTTGCAATAGATCAGGTGTGAGTCACCACTGAGAGTCTTGTGATGGATCGATTACATCAGATAGAGGTCATTGGGAGGTGAAGTGCTGATTGGGTTGGTGCATGGGTTAGTTGAGGGTCGGTGCTGTCTCTGATTGGCTGTGCAATTGATTTGGATTCTGAGGAGTTCGTAGGCTGGTTGTAAGTCAATGTGTCATTTGATGAAATTGCTAGTGGAGTGCCAGGCTTCAATGATCACACAAGTGCAGTGAGGGTAGCACGGCCACTGGTGCTGTTTGGTGTCAATGTGGGTAGAGATTAAGGATTTGGGATTGTGGCATTTGACTTCCAGCTGGTGTTCATGGATCCTGGGTTTTAATTGACATGATGTTTGTCCCATGTAGAATTGGTTGCAATTGCTACATACAGTATTTATTGTTCTTCGAGAGACAATGTTATGGGCTGTTCATTCATTATTTATTGGATAATTTAGATATTTTAAATAAAACAGACATAATAAGGTCATGCCTTTGCAGGCAATCCTTGACTTACAACACTTCATTTAGTGACTGTTGAAAGTTACAACATCAACATGAAAAAAGTGACTCATGACAATTTTTCACACTTATGACTATTGCAGCATCCCCATGGTCATTGTGATCAAAATCCAGACACTTGGCAAATGACATATTTATGACATCTGCAATGTCCTGGGATTATGTGATCACCTTTTAAGACTTTCTGACAAGCAGAGTCAATGGGGAAGCCAGATTCACAACCCATGATACTAACTTAACAACTGAAATGATTCACTTAACAATTGTGGCAAGAATTGTGGTCATAAAATGGGGCAAAATTCACTTAAGAAATGTCTCACTTAGCAACATAATTTTTTGGCTCAATTGTGATTATAAGTTGAGGGCTACCTATATAGAGGGAGATAGAGAGAAAGGAAGGGAATGAGAGGAAAGGTATAAAAATATTAGCATTCAGAACACTCTTTGAGAGATGAGGGCTTCATTTTGACTTATTAAGTGCTGTGGCCAGGGCAGAAAAAATGAGGAGGGCAAAAGATAATATTATAAGAACATTTACCTAGCCCTGCTCCTTGGGAAGGATTCAATTGGTGGATAAAAATGTCAAATTCAATCAGAACATCTGACTGTGCTACCAACCATAGTAATACTTTTTAAAACTAAGGCATACAAAGATAAAATAACAGATAAGAGCAAATTGATTAAGAAACTGTGTGATTTGTGTGTGGCCACCCTTGTGTCAGAATGCTGATTACTAGGAAACAATAAACTATAAAAATGGATAAACTTAATGTAATTAAAATATGAAGAACTAATCCTGGAGCACTGGTGAACTGCCAGTGGACTGGAAAAGAGCTGATGTAGTTTCCATTTTCAGAAAAGGAAACTATAGACCTATCAGCCTGACCTTGATACCAGGGAAGATTCTGGAAAAGAGCAAACAAAATACTAACCAAAAGCCAACATGTCAAAAACAGATCATGCCAGACTTATCTTATTGCATGACAAAGTGACAAAATTAGTGGACCAGGGGAATATTGTTGATATAATTTACCTGGAGTTCAGTAAATTATTTGATAAAGTAGACCATAATCTATTACTAGATAAAGTACAAAAATGTGGGTTAGACAGCATCACCACCAGGTGGATTCATAACTGGCTGACCAACCACATACAATGTGTAGCCCTCAATTGAACTGCATCTGCATGGAGGGAAGTATGAAGTGGAGTACCCAAAGTTCTGTTTTAGGCCCAGTACCCTTCAACATCTTCATTAATGACCTGAATGAGGGGATAGATCATCAAATTTGCAGATGACACCAAGCTGGCAGGAATAATAGCAGTAGACTTAGCAGTAGACTTATATACCGCTTCATAGGCCTTTCAGGCCTCTCTAAGCGGTTTACAGAGAGTCAGCATATTGCCCCCAACAATCCGGGTCCTCATTTTACCCACCTCAGAAGGATGGAAGGCTGAGTAAACCCTGAGCCGGTGAGATTTGAACCGCTGACCTGCTGATCTAGCAGTAGCCTGCAGTGCTGCATTTAACCACTGCGCCACCTTGGCTCTGCCAACACTCAATGAGATAGGCTTAAGATACAGAAGGATCAATTCAATGGTGAAAAAAGTAAGTTCTACATTTAAGCAAGAAAAACAAAATGCACAAATACAGTATATATGGTACCTTGCTCAATAGTAGTAATGTGAAAGTTATCTTGGAGTCCTAGTGGACAATCATTTAAATATGAGCCAGCAGTGTACAGCAGCTGCCAAAAAAGGCAATAGTTCTAGGCTGCATAAACAAAGAGATAGAATCAAGATCACATGAAGTGTTAATACCACTTTATAATTCTTTGGTAAGGCCACACTTGGAATACTGCATTCGGTTTTGGTTGCCACAATGTAAAAAAGATGTTGAGACTCTGGAAAGACTGCAGAGAAGAGCAACAAAGATGATTATGGGACTGGAGGCTAAAACATATGAAAAACGGTTGCAGGAACTGGGTATGTCTAGTTTAATGAAAAGAAGGAGACATGATAGCAGTGTTCCAATACTTCAGGGTCTGCCACAAAGAAGAGGGAGTCAAGCTATTCTCCAAACCACTTGAGGGCAGGACAAGAAGCAATGAGTGGAAACTAATCAATGGGTGGAAACTAATCAACTAAGAACTAAGAAGAAATTTCATGACAGTTAGAACAATTAATCAGTGAAACAGGTTCGAATCCCAGTAAGGGTGTGGCTAGCTGATGAGAGCTAAATAGCTTGAAATAGATCTATACTAGTCTCCCTTTATTTATTTATCAGCACAAATAAAAAAAACACAAATATAACAAAGGCAACAGTAAAAATATTGGGTTTCTGTCGTGATGGACTCTTGTGACGAGCCGATTGACAGATGATGGAAGCAGTTAGCTTCCTCCCATAATTGGGGCTTACCAGGGTTGTAAAAATCATATATATATATATATATATATATATATATATATATATATATATATATATATATATATATATATATATATATATATATATATATATATATATATATATATATATATATATATATATATATATATATGATTTTGTATAAGATATACATATATATATGTATGTATGTGTATGTGTATGTGTATGTGTATGTGTATGTGTATATGTATATGTATATGTATATGTATATGTATATGTATATGTATATGTATATGTATATGTATATATATATAATCTCAGAATGCAAAGAAAAAATATCTGCTGCAACCTCCATATAGGTGTCAGAAAGGGCATCCAGTCAATAAATGCTCAGCTCCATTCAAGCACCCCAAATCTACCTCGAATAAAGGACTGCAGGCTCATAAAAAGAAAAAAAGTACAGTATTCATATCGAGAATTCATGTATCTCAAGGAGTCACTTTCTAGTTTGTAATCACATTTAAAACAGGTTGGATGACACTTGATTTAATATCTAGGTATGGAGGAACAAAGAAACTTAATTTGTATCACTAAGCCGTAATAGTAGGTTTGATGTAATGTTTGGAGCCAGGTTGCTTATTTTATAGGTTGAACATTTATTTCATTCTCATTTATTGCAAAACAGAGAGGTTGATTAATCTGGCCCATGGCATAAAAGAAATAATTAGCACTGGGAGTGTCCACATGAATGGAAGAATGGGAAATAAATTGATTAGATAAATAAATCATATCAGTAGATATAACTAGCATAATACAGCTTTAGAATGTAAAAATAGAATAAATATAACTCTGAGCACTTCAAGGATGATCATCAGCAATTTGTTTAAAATTTTCAGATTCACATTTCTTCTCCCTAGCATAACTGACTAAAAAGTTTTGATTTCAATGGACATAAAAGCATTTGACCATCCTATTTAATATGTCAAAACCTTACAATTACATTTAATATTGGGTCAACCTTCCATTTCAGATATTCATACTAACCAGTCCAGGTGCCAGATGAACAAAATACCAGACACAAACTGATATGAAAAACTTTGAATAGAATTAAATTATGCACTAATGTATCAAATATTTTGATCAAAAGAATCATGTTAGTACTACTCCAAGCCAATAATTTTGGAATTGGGCATTCAGTAATGTTAATTACAATCTACATAGACTGGCTATAAAGTGTAAGCATAAGGGAAAATGGATCACTTTCTTTTATGTAAATCTTCTAGTTTATATAAAATATTGTAGCATATTCTTTGGCTGCAGTGTTAATAAGATTATTTACACCTTGTATAAATGCCTACTTAGATTAATAAGACTAAACAGTGTGTCTAAAATAGGATCCAGTGTTTCGTGTTAAGTTTCAATAGCACTGGTGATTCATACTCTTCTCCAAAAGTTTCTTTCATCAGTAAACTTAGCTAAAATTTATATTTCTTTATGAAAGAAATGGGGCAATGATTTGCAGCTTCATAAGGTGAGAAGTCAAATGGATATCTTGTCAAGTAGCTGAACTAGAAAGTGGAAAGCTGAAGTTTTGCAATCTTTTCATAATTTCTGTCTCTTTATAAATTTGCCTTTGAATCTAGTTTAGGAAAATGGTTTGGTAATTCCTACTGTCACTTATCTTCAAGAAGGTTAGAGTTAGCCCACACTCAGTGAAGTGGTTGTTAAACTGGTAGGATCCCACCCCTCCATGATATCTAAAAGATTCAGCCATTCCTCCCACCTTAGCAAACAGAGCAATCTTGAGAGACCGCCTACTGCCAATTACCTCCACTAGACCGATAAGATCCCATAGACTAGGCCTCCTCCGAATTCCATCTGCTGGCCAATGTCGTCTGGCAACTACCCGGAGGAGAGCCTTCTCGGTGGCTGCTCCGACCCTCTGGAACGAACTCCCCGTGGAGATTCGTACCCTCACCACCCTCCAGACCTTCCGCATAGCCCTTAAAACCTGGCTGTTCCGACAGGCCTGGGGCTAAAAGACTTGCAACCCCACTCGAATGGTATGGCTGTTGTGCTTTTTTAATGGTATATGGTTTTCATGTTTGTAACTTGTCTGTTCCCCCCCCCCCTTTGAACTGTGAGCCGCCCTGAGTCCCCTCAGGGAAAAGGACGGCATACAAATAAAGTAAATTGAATTGAATTGAATCTCACCAGAAATAAGGAAAATCAAAATCCATTAAAAAAATTACATGAAAACATTGAAATATTAAAGGAAATAATTGTCAATAATGCAGTTGGGCAAGATCAAGAAAGCAAGAACTATAAATTTTGGTAAGTTATCTTTAATACTAACCTAATATAAATACAGTGTCTTGGAAAATTATGTAAATATAGAATTTTGATCAAATCTTTTATCTGTTTCTACAAAAAGGGAAGACACTGAGCTTGTCAATAAGAAAGGTCGGCAGTTCAGAGGTTTGAATCCCTAGTGCCGCATAATGGAGTGAGCTCCCGTTACTTGTCCCAGCTTCTGCCAACCTAGTAGTTTGAAAGCATGTAAAAATTCAAGTAAAAATAGGGACCACCTTTGATGGGAAGGTAACAATGTTCTCTGCGCCTTCAGCATTTAGTTATGCCGGCCACATGACCATGGAGACATCTTCAGACAGCGCTGGCTCTTTGGCTTTGTAACAGAGATGAACATTGCCCCTAGAGTTAGGAATGTTAGCACATATGTGTGAGGGGAACCTTTACCTTTTATCTACTTTATTTATATTTCAACCTGTTTTCCAGAAGTCCAAATCTTAATCAAAAACTTGGGGAAACCATAGTAATTTTCTCTTTTTTTCAAGTCAAAGTCTACTGACTCCAACAGAGTTCTGTTTCTAGACAACTGAGGACAGAGCTCAGGGTATCTGATAGCACCTCTCCCTCATGGGATATGGTTGTGAGTCTGACATAAGGGGAGGAGTAGGCAGAGTGGTATGTTTACAGCAGTATCAGTGAAGTGTCAGTAAAGTGTGTCAGTAAAGCTATTTTACCATTTAAGTAAGCTATTATTTTTTGGAATACTTAATTATCTTTTTACAGTACTTTCTAGGCTACACCAAAATTATCTTTGGAAACTTCATTCCAAAGTTACTAAACTATATAACTTTTATAAATAAGCTTAAGCATTTCTGTATGAGATGTCTTATCTTGTCAGCAAAACATGTCCCTTAATCAGTGTTAGAGAAAGATAGATACGAGACTGAGACAGATTGAGGGATAAAGACACAGAGAGAGATATATTGATAATATACTTTTATACTGTATAGAACATTCTATGTTAAGATAAGGCAATTCCAATTGTATATATTGTTTTCTAATAAAGACCATTTTGTAACACAGAACAAATGTAGCAAATATATGTGTTTGTGAGTGTGTTGGGGGCTGGCTGGCTGGCTGGACGGAGAGACAGATTTTGAAATATGAAAATCATTAAGAGGGCATAAATTCTAAAAGTTTTAAAATAAATGCATGCTTTATTTTAAACTTTAAAGGTATCTGGAAACAGAAATATTAATCTTCTAAAATACTGGACAAAATCCAGACTGTCATTCCTTGGTTTCCCACTTTGTTCAGATCCAAGTGCTAGGGGTAAAGTCTGAAGGGACTGGGAAATGGATTTTGGCATAATCCCTCCTAGATATGTTTGTTTCTACTCAGTACAATTATCTAATGTCTCCGTGCATTGTCAAGAAATTGCAATAGAAGTGGTTCATGAGCAATGTTTTTGCAAGCATTATTTCAGATAATAGAATAAAGTTAAAATATCTAATTTCTTAAAGAAATCATAACTTGAAGGACAAAGATTTGATTCCGTTTAATATGGACATTTCTACACATTTAAAAGCTGATCTTTCCCCAGAACTGGCCACTTGTCACTTTAAAGATAAACTCCAACAATCCATGAAATAATACTCATTCAAAGGACATCATATCTGATATATCTTCAAAAGGTTTCAAATGTCTTGGTTTCATTATGATGTGCATTTTAGCACAAATATTTGAAGCATTAGGAATAAATGATGTCAAGTGAACTGAGTTGAAGAAGCATTAAAAGATAATTAACAGGACATTTAATAAATCCCACAGGTAACAACTCTTATCACCTTTTGGATGTGTCTAATCTAGGAAATACTATGCACCATGAAGAACAAGTTTGGGTTCACATGGTTCTAACAACACATCATGGTTTTAGATTCAATAATTTGCTCATTAATATATCTATGTTAGCATGAGAGGCCATGCTTCTACTTAATGCCATCTGAAGATGGAAAATACTTTCTATTTTCTGATTTTAAAATCCACTACTACAGATTTGTATTTCATATCTACACTTTCAAAATCAGACATAGGAACAAAATACTAAACATAACCAAAACAGAAGCTTAAATAAATATGCCATAAATATTCATTTGGGCTGATGGGATTAAAATTATACACAGACACAGCATCAGTCCATCTCTTTAAAAATAATTCTGTAATGATGCCATGTCAAAAAAGGAACTCTGAATAACATATCTATAAATGAACTTGTATTTATCTTCTTTCTCTTTCTCTCAAATACAATTCTATACAAACACAAATGCAATAATTCAATTTTACCAAATACTTTGTGAATTAATTTGCAGATTATTTTTGGAGATCTTAGTTTAAAAATCAACCTCCCCCTACACACTTTCTTTAACTTGAGTGACCTCAAAAAGTGAAACAAATTTGGACTTGGTTGGTATTTAAAGTGAGAGACTCCTAGGGAATATCAGAGCTATTGGAAAGCCTGGCGAATTAAAAAGAAAAGAAAAGAAAAATAAATATTGAAGAATATAATTGTAAACTGCTTTCATACTGGACACATCCATGAAATTATCAGGAGTTCAGCTTGTGAAAATGACTTTCCTTTTTAATGTAGAGCAAATTGCTGATGACCTGAGAAGAAACCCTATTTAATTAATTTAATTAATTTTCAGTGAATTTAAAACAAATTTAGTACATCCACCCATGTCTTTCTCTTGATTGAAGTGGTAGCTTCAATCTATAAAGAATATATTCTTTATACTCTATAATGAATAGAGTATCAGCGAAAAGAAATGGAGGAAAGGATCTTAAAGAAACCTGGAAGTAGGTCTCTGCAGAAGTATTACACTTTCCTTCCCAACATTATTTTCATCTCAATAATTGAAATCTGCTGTTACCCACTACCAACCTAATCTCACCACCTCTTTTTGACTGCAATGGCAATGATGCTGCAAGGAAAATAGCAATATGTCCATTCAGTTGTTCTACATTATTTAAAACCTCTCAAGAATTTAGTATTTTATGGATAAGCTACAGCCAGGTCTCAGTGGGAGCATCTGAGATAAAAAGGATTAGTACCATTTTAGTCTATTCTTATAACATCACTGGCCTTAATTGTGAGGAGGTTTTCTGCAACACGATACTTTAGAAAATATTATTCTTTTATGAACAATGTTGCAGGGAAAACCCCCACAATGCTTAATGTTAAATAAAGGAATAGAGATTTACATCCTGTTGGTTAAAATATTTACTCTTCTTTCTTCTAGTTAATAAATATCAATTTGAAGACATGACAAGGGTATATATATTTTAAGCACAAATTAGTAAATTAGCTTATAGACTATACTTGACATATATATGTAGTGAAGTCCTTCTGGATATTTTAGTACAGGCAACAACCAATTGATTTTCATCTTAGTACATTATGTACATATAAATTACCTTTTTAGCTCTGTATGGTCCAAAGTACTCTCTTCAAGTTATTTTCATCTTTCTTTCCCTACTCCAGATCACATATAAATCCTAAACCTGTGTTTGGACCCAGAATAGCTCCTGAAATGTTAGATGCTAGCAAATAGATAATACTCCAATGACTCTCCAGACATCTGGATTTTAGATGATGCAGCATTATATCCCATCGATTGTCTATGTAAAATCATATCATATGTAGTCTTAAATAACATTAACAACAACAACAACAGTTGGAAGGGATTTTGGAGTCTTCTAGTCTAACCCCCTGCTCAGTTAGGAAACTCTATGTATGATGCATTACATATCATTGTTTCCACCAGCATCTGAAGTTTTGTAAGACACATTATTGTTGACTTTTGCACTTTACTCTTGTAGGGTCTGTCCTATTATTTTTTAATTCTCCATTTGTATGTTTTTCATTAGATTGTACTGTAAGTACTAACTAATAATGGGAAATCGAGGATGACTGGATAACAAGGACAAATAATGTTTGTTTGGAATGTTTGGAATGTTTATTATAATTTATAGGCCGCCCTTTTCCCTGAGGGGACTCAGGGCGGCTTACAAAACACGGGAAAGGGGGTACAAAGACAAAAAACTTAAAACAATACATAATATTAAAAAAATGGAACACAACAATCATTCATCATTCGGGAGGGGACAAACTAAGAATTTTTATCCCCAGGCCTGACGGGATAGCCAGATCTTAAGGGCCGTGCGGAAGGCCTGGGCGGTGGTGAGGGTGCGGATCTCCACGGGGAGATTGTTCCATAGCGTCGGAGCTGCAACTGAGAAGGCTCTCCTCCGCGTAATACACAGCCAAATGGCAAATTTGAGGAAATAGTTAAGTTAGAGTCATTCACTAAATATACTAAGTTAAAATGCATCTATTTTCAAACATATTTTAGGTACATAAATTAATATGTTCAGCTCAAATTCAATTTAGCAGATGTAAAGTGTAAATGAACAATGTATAACTGTACAAATGGAACTGCATTATGTTTTATAACTTGAATTCTTTGACATCTGTACAAATTGATTTTCAATCTTTTTTTTTATGAGTGAATGATTATCAGATTTGTTTTCATAGTGATGGATTCATTTTGCACAAGTGGATTTTGTCCATATAAAAGGAAAATTTCAGGTGTTTAGCAAGTCACTCTTAGGGGCACTATTTCCATGTAGCTCCTTGACTACTTTCCAAGTGACTGGACACTTATATCTGATAAATGTTCAAGAAGCTGTTAATTTTCTTGCTCCTGTTAGAATCCAGAACAGTATTGGTGATTCTGTCCAGCACTACTGAAAACTATAATTTGGAGGATGTAACAGTGTGGAAATGCTGATATTGTCAAATTACTCACTTCTCAGATTAGTATGCCTATCACACAGTTAATATATTCAATAAATCATCCAAGTAATGACAAAAAAAATTAATATCATTAATATCAATACTTCCCAAAAGAATGCAGTAAAGACATAGTAAGAAATGAAATACTTCCATATTATACTGGGAAAAAATTAGGGCTTTGTAGTAGACAAGTGGTCAGGTAATTGGCTGTACAAAATCATTTTCAGATTGATTGTCTGGTATTTATATGTTTCTAAGATACATTGTTTTGTAGAAACATGAATCATAGAAAATAGGAATCTAGAGCTGAAATTTGAAACCCGATCTGAGATATTTTTTAGTTCACTAATTATTTCTCTGATTCTATTGAACTAGTCAATATTGTTTTAAGAGTTTAATGTTTACGTAAAATTTACTTTCTAAATTGACAATTTAAAGCAATACATAGAGTGGGCTAGATAATTTATGTATAAATTAATTTATTCAACAGTAGTCCAGGATTTAAAAAAAAATCAGCTATCATGCTAATGAATAACAAATTGTTTGATGAACAGAGGTAGGTTTTGAAAAACAGACATGCTGCTTACAGGTTAACCTCCCTCCTACTTAGAAAATTGCTTTCCAGCTCTTAACAATTTTCAAGTCAATTTAATAATGTGTTAACCAATGTTGTCAATTAAATGCCTAAGGGTTCAGCAGAGCTGCCTAATGACAGTAAATCATAATATTGCTCAGATCTTTACAGTTCCTTTTAATTAATCAATGGATATACTGATTTCAAATATCCACTACCACTATTTCAAGTGTTTTTTTTTCTGTTACAATTTGAATAATTAAAATTAACAGGGAATCAAATCATAAGTAAATTGTGACCACAATTTGAACCCCAAAATTTCTGTTGCTAAATGAGAGATTTGTTAAGTGAGTTTTGCCCCCATTTTACAACCTTTCAATTGTTAAGGGAATCACTGCAGTTGTTAAGTTAGTAAGTTAGAGAGCCAAGGTGGCACAGCAGTTAGAGTGCAGCACTGCAGGCTACTTCAGCTGACTGCAGTTCAGCAGTTCGGCTGTTCAAATCTCACCGGCTCAAGGTTGACTCAGCCTTCCATCCTTCCGAGGTGGGTAAAATGAGGACCCGGATTGTTGGGGGCAATATGCTGACTCTGTAAACTGCTTAGAGAGGGCTGAAAGCCCTATGAAGCGGTATATAAGTCTAACTGCTATAGCTATTGCTAACATGATTGTTAAGTGAATCTGGCTTCACCATTGACTTTGCTTGTTAGAAGGGAGCAAAAGGTGATCAGATGACCCCAGGATATTGTACCCATTATAAATATGAGTCAGTTGCCAAGCATTTTAATTTTGATCATGGGGAGCATGGGGATGCTGCAACGGTCGAAAATGTGAAAAATAGTCCTAAGTCACTTTTTCCAGTGGCATTGTAATTTCAAACGGTTACTAAACAAACTGTTGTAAGTCAAGGGCTTGGATATTTGGAGTGGTATCACTTTTTTTTTTAACAGCAACCATATGCCCTGTCTTTATTTTTAATCCCAAACCCCTGAAAAGAAATTCAATATGAACTTGCAATCATATTTTCAACATCAAACCTACTGAGAATAAGAACCACAGATTTTCACTGACTTGTGTCAGATCTTCAGAAAGAACTTTCATTTACCTGCATTCCATAAAAAGGAAAATAAAATGAATTCCCTACTTCTATATCCATCCATGTCCTTGTTTCAAGTGGCGTGAATTCAGAAACCACTAAGATATAAGAGTTGCAAAGTCATTAACCTTTTAAAAAAAAAACAACCTGAAATATGTTCTATGGCAATAGGCTTAAGAATAGTAACCCAAACTGGAATTATTTCTGAATATGAAATACTCAGAAGTATACAAGTTTGATTTAAGCTTCTGTTTTATAATTTTTATGAATGGCATATAACTAATCAAATAAATACATAAAACAAGTCATCAATGCTTATTAAATTTGTTTCTCTTGCATATATTTTGCTTAATTCTCCTGTTTTCTTTAATGGAAACTCCACTGCAGATGGAAAAGAGTCATGTTATTGGTGAGATGGGTGATATATACATTTAATAAATAAAATAAACAAATGAAACCCCCCTTGCTTTCAACAAGTCTATTTATGATTAAATAATGAGATGAAAACCCTTGGAATGGTGTGGGAATAGGAATGGATTTCCACAGGAAAAATTGCAGACTACAGGAACACTCAGGAGATCATGAGGAGACAGATAAATTTCCAAGTTCTTCAATGACCCTCGAAAAGAATGCAATTGACCATTGCAAATGATTGCAAGGAATATAAATCCTTTCATTCCCCACTATCCTGTCAGAGTTGAAGAAGCTTCTTGGATGACAAGTGAAACATCTTCAAAAGAAAAATACAAGAAAGTCCAATTGTCTCTTGAAAAAGCACAACCATGACCTGGATGACTGAGAATCTCTACAGACTATGATTGAATATGAAGTGGTACAACTTCTAAATTAGATCACACCCAGTATTAAAAATATTTTAAAGACTATTTAACAGTTAATTAGTTAATTTAATTAGTCAATTATCAGAATTTCACAGTTTAAAAAATACTACTACACTGTAACCATCTGATTGCAGTGTACGTTTAGGATAAATATACATATAAGATGCACTTCTGAGGAGCAAAAGTGAAAGAATAATGGACCTGTCAAATGGCTGAAGATTATCAAATGTCCAAGGTTTGAAGCAAGAATGCATTTGTATTTATTTATTTGAAAAAGAAAAGTAGTTGAAACTTTTTCATTTCTTGTCTGACTACATTTTCTTTACATTTCTTCCTTCTACTGAAACTGAAATCCATCAGAATTCAGATAAATCCATATGGGCAACCTCAGGAATATGCTGCTTTCATTATGATACTTGTGTACAAGTGGCAGGGGTTGTGTTATAAAGCCATAGCATGGCTTTCATCATTCTCTCTCCTCTTATTTTCCTGCAGATGGGGAGCAGCAGGAGTCCTGAAAGTCTGTGTATTTTTTTAAAAAAATGATTCACTTATTATCCTTCTACACTTTCTGTGGAAAATCTTAATGAAAATGGCTTAAAGGAGTTCCTAATTAAATAAAATTTATTACCAATTAAATTTAATTGGCAAAACTTCAAAAAAAATAGGTAGTTCAAAAACGTGTTGGGTTAAAGTTTATTTTCCAAATTATGGCTTGGGAAATAATATTTGCAAAGTTTCAGAAAGATGGGGATACCACTTCTGAGTGATAATTAATCAAATATAAGTTTCTGAAGCTTTCAGGTCAGTTAACAGAATAACATTTTTAAATATTCATGCGTGGTTGAGTAGATCAAAGACACTTTAACAGAATTATATAATAATGTAAAATGAAGAAGACGTGCATACAGTTGAATGCAAAGGAAGGTGTAAACTGCCAAAGAATATCAAGTGCAAGAAATGTTGAGACTATTTCAAATGCACAAATCAAGTTTATGAAACATTTATGCCAGAGGTGGTATTCAGCAGGTTCTGACCAGTTCTGGAGAACTGGTAGCAGAAATTTTGAATAGTTCGGAGAACCAGTAAAGACGACCTATGACTGGCCCCACCCCCAACTACTCTCTGCCTCCCGAGTCCCAGCTGATCGGGAGGAAATGGGGATTTTGCAGTAACCTTCCCCTGGACTGGGGTGGGAATGGAGATTTTACAGTATCCTTCCCCTGCCATACCCACCAAGCCACACCCATAGAACTGGTAGTAAAAACATTTGAATCCCACCACTGCTTTATGCATAACTTAGATATTTACCTAACTAACAAAGTTAGAAAATTGAGGTTCCTGTCTGGTGAGGAAAAAAAAGCCTGTAGAGACTTTTAGGTGAAAAATTTAAAAGCCAAACAGAAAAGGATCACTGGCTATCATAAAGTGAACTTCCATTTTTCCTGAGTAGAGCTGTTGCCTACGAATGTGTTCAACACAGTTTCAAGTATAAAAACGTGGATGCAGTATGTTCTTTATTTTGTGCAAGCCTACAAACTAGGCCAGTACATTTCGACTGGCCTATATTTAAAGCAACATAAGAGAAAACTACTTTGGCGTTATTTAAAGGCTCCCATTTGAAAAGTGCATAGTTTCTAAAAAGATTCTCTAACTTGAAAGCCCTGCAGCTGTAATTTCCATGCCACTCATTGCAAATGCTATTGAAATCCAAAAAGCAGACAGTTTGCTGAGACTCCTTTGCCAGATGCCGCAGGTGTGGTAGCAAGAAAAATTGGGAAAGGCATCAATGGAAGATCAGAAGTATTTTTTTAAAAAAATGACAACAAACCACCATGTTTATAAATGGGGTATTTGGATTGTAATTATTCCACTAAGAAACAAACTACCAGCCAACAAAACAGATGGCAATCTCACTGCCCACTAGATTTAAAAATATCTCTGGGGATTTAAAACAATGAGCAGGCTTTCTGCAATTAATCTAACAACTAAGAATTGTATCTGGACCACTAATTAAAAGCTTAGCCTTGAATAAATGAGTTTTCTCAAAGAGAAACCTAGGTTCCAAAACTGTATTAACTTTTTCGTTTTTTAATACTGAGTCACATTAACAATTTCCCAGGAAAAGCAATGGATTTATCTTTCACTTTTCTTTTTAAAACTAATCTTTCATGAATAATGCAACCATTTCCAAATTCCAAGTCTTCGGGATTAAGCTAGCAGTTCTAGTATTGCTTATCAAACTTTTAAGCTTACCTAACTCAGAAGTAGTACAATAAGTAGTGTTATTTCAACAAAAGTAAGTGCAAACTAAGACGTCCCACAATGACAATTCTGGTTTACCACTGTATTTAACATTTTATTTATTTATTAGATCTATATCCCACCTTAGATTCAAGAGCTCTCAGGGCAGATTATAAATACTGCCCACTATTTATCTTGTCTGCCCTTTTTTTTCCACAATGACCCCATGAGGGTTTTTATCGGTCTGTTTCTTCTTGAGGTTCCTCTGAACACTACGTATGGTTGTAGTCTACTGGCAGCCTGCGGAGCTCGCAGCAGATTCAGACAGTGAGGAGGTAGGGGAGGAGCATGGGCCAGTCCTGGAGTCTGGGGAAGGCTCAGACAAGGACGGAGGCAGAGAGGGGGCCAGGGCCATCTGGGAGTTATGTCCTGCTTCCAGAGCCTCCAGAGTCTGACATCAGTGAGGCAGAGGAACAGGGGGAGCCTGTTCCCAGTGTGCAGATGTGCAGAGCTGCCAGAAGGCAAGAACAGTTAAGACAAAAGGGACAATTCAGAAGTAAGGCTTGGAGATGATTGGCCCCTCCCGTAAAAAAGGAGCAAAGGCACGTGAGCCTTTGCAGGAAGCAACTTTGTTCTGGTCGGTTTAAACTCTGAAGCTCTGTTTTGACTCTGTGCTCCGTGTGGCCTTGCAAAGCTAATTGGCAATTAGGTCTTTGGCAGCATTTCAAGGGAGATAAAGGTGGGTGCTTATCAGTCTTAGCTGGCAGCTATTAAATTCTTAGTACCTTGACACTCTTCCCATTTAAAGCTGTACAGCTGATAGTACAAATGCTCTTACATATTCTTTGTGCTTCTCTTACAGATACAGAGGTTTTTTTTGTAACATATCCATTAACTCTATCATTATAATCACTACAACAATATAATCATTTTCTCCTTTGCAGATTCTCTCATGTTACAGTATTTATACGGCCATTGTTATACATAAGTTGGTACAGCACCTTTCACATTAGCATTTTCATCTTTCATTTACATTCATGTTCACATTTACATTGTTTAGTAGTGGTAATATTTTGGGTTAACACTGAACAAACTTCAGATATCTATTATGTCCTCATCTCCTGCTTCAGTTTCTACTCTCACTGTTACAAATGCTACTAGTATTGTTATTACTATTGCTTCTATGTTCATTATCTACTGACTCTGTACACTCTGTCTCATTAATCTCCATTACATCCTGTTTACCATCTCTTGGCTGGATATCTTTACTTTCTCTTTTCACTAACTCGGTTTTCTCACTTTGGTTAACCCACCTGCCTGTCATTCTCTTTAACTTCAGCTTCCTCCATTTATCTCATTCCTTAGGCAATGGACATATCTTCTGGTGATTACAGGGTTCATAATGAATACCATCTAATTTAACCCCACTTGCAGTGGACCGCTCAGGAGGTATAACTTTCTTGCACCATTCAGGTCTCCTAGATATAACAATGTTTGCTTGCCTTGTCTTTCTCCTACTCACAGGATACACCCTGTATTATGCCTTCTTACAAACAGCACACTCTAAATATCTCTTGCACTGCTTTTGCTTTTGCTGTGGCTTATGCCACCTAGCTGGGTCTAGAATCTCCTGCAGCCCTCCATAACCAGCATGCTTCACTTTCCTATTCACCAAATGGGCATGTTTGTCACATGTGGCAGCATTCCTAGGTACACATGCACAATTACGCTCTTGCATTCCCAGAACATACAGACCATCCTTTTTAACCCCTTGTATACATACCTGTCTGTTTTTCTTAATAGTATATTGTTCCCCAGCAAATATAATTTCATACCCCTGCCTGTCTAACATGGATATACTTAACAAATTGTACTCTAAAGTAGGTACATATAATATGTTGTACAATGTAGCATTAATTTCTGGTACATACACATTACCTTCTCCTTTTACAGCAGCTCTCTGTCCATCAGCCAGACTAACCCACATTTGTCTTGATGGTTTCAAACCAGAAAACACATGTGGCTCATTAACAATATACTGGCCAGAACATACATACATACATACATACATACATACATACATACATACATACATACATACCTGTTCCGACCCCCTCCTCCATCCAGTAACGAAAGCCAAGACAAGCTTAACTGGAATGTACTTTAATAGCAAGAAATCAAAACCTCGGTGGCTGAAAGCCAAGCATAACAAACAGATAAGGATCTTGGCAGCAACTCAGACAAACCTTGGCAGCAATCCAGCCTGCCAAGTTAGTTACAAAAGTTCTCTTTAGTCGATGCGTTGACTTCTGCAAGCGGGGCGTGTGCACAACAGTCTCTTTATAGTCTGGAGAGGAGCCTAATGACCACCAGCTGAGTACAATTATCTCCTGTACTTGAGTAACTGTTCCTGACGCCTATTGGCTCTTCGATTCCAGGCATCCAAGAACAACTCACTGCTGGCTTCTGGATCACTCTCCTTTGTCTCCTCACCACTGGTCCAAGGCTCAGGCGCCACCTGGTGGCCAACCAGTCTCTCTGCGCCCTGCTGGGAGTCGGAACCCTGTCCAGGGTCCTCCACATCCTCCAGAGCCGACTCATAGGGCCCCTCGCTGTCGGAGTCTGGTGGCAGCTCCAACGGCTCCTGCTGGGCCACAACACATACCTATCTAACATGAACTAGAGGCAACTAGGCAATCACATCTGCTAGCAAACCAAACTAGCTTCGAGGAGCTGGGTAGATTCTAGTCCTTACTGAGTCCTTACTGAGATCTGGCAGATTGTATCCATATGCTGAAAGAATAGAAAAAACATTATTTTAAAAGGAATGGCTAAAGAATACTTTAAGTTTCTTTTGGTACAGGATGGAGAGGACACAAAGGCAAGACCAGGAGGTCATGGCAAGAGAAATGTGGATAAAAGGATAAAAACAAGCATGGGATAAATGATGTGATTTGCTCAATGAAGCACTCAATGAAACCACTTTACCTGCTTTACCTGGCACTTGCAACAGGTACGGGAAACTTTGTGTATGTTCAGTGCATCTTCTTGTTCTTGCCAGTCAAGACAGTGGGAGCAAGTAACACAGATCAATCTGTCTGCTTCTTTCTTAAAAGTAAGGGGACCACATGGAGTTGTTTTTGATTAAAGTATTTTTCTCAAGGATAGAGAAAAAGTGAGAGGACCACATGCAGTTTTTTTTTTTTGTTGAAATACTTTCCTCAAGAACAGAGATCTATGTTTTGTGGATGAAAACTTATCTACTAAAACAAAGACATATACTGTATATTGCAAGCAGCAGTTTGTACTGATTTACAGCCTGCTAGATATTTAAAAGTTAGGCAGCCTGTCATTATTATTATTTTTTCTTCCTACTGTAAAACCACACTATTATGATCTGGAAGAGACAAACATTTGGTTCAATCAGGTTTTGGATTAGAACCTACATTTTTTATAAAAAGAGTTGAGCTACTACATGAATAGAGATTTATGTGGAGAAAAAATGAAAGTGACAGATTTGCCCATCCAGGCATGCAATCACTTTGATCACTTAGCTCTTAAAAATTGGGTTGTATTGCTACTGTATATATTCAGCCGGGTTTCACAAAGCACTATCTTCTTCCTTGTAGGCTGGCTATTTTGGGCCTACCTTTCAGTATTCCTACTGAAATTAACCAGAAAAGGTACATGAAAATTCCATTCAGTTTATTTATCAACATTTCACATAGTTTCAAAAAAAGAACTTGAAAAGAACTTGAGGTTTTTAAAATAAAAATGAAATATAAAGAAATATGAAATAGTTTGTCCAATTTTATTTCATTTAGAACCAAGACAGAAAGACTAGGACTTACTAATACATTTCAACTGGTAAGTGAAAAATGAGATTGGAATAAACCTAATCTTCCAAGATATGATTTATTATTTTCTAACAACTTATTATGTGCAATTACTTGTTTGTGCCAGTAATACAAATTGTCATTAGACAATCATGCCTCAGAACTAAATAACCATCTTGAAGGTTTTTCAATCAGGATTGTGACATATAAATTTGATAATAGAAATAAGAATAGCAACAATGATACCATGAATGGATGGAGGAGAAAGAGGAGGAGGGGAATAGAAGTAAGAAGAGAAGGAGGAGGTTGTTTATAGTCCACCTTTCCTAATGCAGAAGTATATAAATCAATACAAAATGATGCAACCTCATAATTTATTTTGTGAAATAATAATTTCATGGTGTCTGTCTATCATCTGTCTATCTTCTATCTAAAATGTAATAATGTAAATTATGTTCACTAATTAGCTTCCTTTTCAAGCTAGATCATTGACAGTTTAATTAATTTAATAAAAAACTCAGTAATGTTGATCTCATTGCTAAATTATTTGCTTTTGCTCTTGTACCTTCCAAAAAAAGTACTCAGTCAGAATTCAGGACATATATACAGTTATTGAACAGAACCACATAAATAATATTTTTGTCAACTATTCTTAATAGTAATGATCATGAATTGTTTAATTTATAGCTGCATATGAAAAGTAACATTCAACAACTGTTGAAATCAGTCATTAGAAAATATAAGGGATAATAATCACAACATTAGAGATCATAGATAGGAAGTGATCAGCCACTGAGGTCTGTGATTCAAACCAAATATTTAGACTGAACCAGAACAATCAAACCAAATGCCTCTAAAATTTGTTTCTTTTCTGAATTGGGTGGGGAGGGAGCGTGGAAATCTTAATTTAATAGGCAGTTTGATATGAATTTTCACATTCAGTTTTCAATCATAGATGACAGACTGAATCAGATTGCAAATCCAAATCAAACTGATTATTTAAATTAGATTTCAAGGAGAAATTTAACTTCTACATCCCATGTCCACTCTGCTCTTCTCTTCTGGTAATAGTACTTCCTGTGGGACACAGATGAGCAATTTCACTTTGGCAAACCCTGAAGCACATATACAATAAGTGTGAGAAAGGGTTAAATATGCATACTGAATACTGGTCACCACAATGTAAAAATAATATTGAGACACTACAGAGAAGAGCAACAAAGATGATTAGGGGAATGGAGGCTAAAATATGTTTTAAAAAGGATTGCTGGAATTGGGTATGTCTAGAAGGACTAGGCGGTCACATGATAGCAGTGTTCTAATATTTGATGGGCTGTCACAAAGAAGAAGGAGTCAGCTTATTTTCCAAAGGACAAGAAGGCTGAACAAGAAGCAATGGATGGAAACTAATCAAGGAGAGAAACAACCTAGAACTAAGAAGAAATTTCCTGACAGTTAGAACAATTAATCAGTGAAACAACTTACCTCCAGAAGTTGTGAATGCTGCAGTACTGGAAGTTTTTAAGAAGAGATTGGACAACAATTGTCTGAAATGGTATATGGCTTCCTGCCTGAACAGGGGTTTGGACTAGAAGACTTTCAAAGCCCCTTCCAATTCTGTTATTTTGCATGTTTGGGGAATCTCCACATGAAGGGGAATTACAGCCAACAATTATTAACTTAAAAGCAACACACATTTAACTTAAATCTCTGTACATAAGGCCATGTCACAGTGACTAAATGTGGAAATTAATGCACTGATTGTTTCTGTGGTGTATTAGGCACATGGCCCACATACCCCAACAATTCAGCTGAATCCTGACATGGGTAATGATATTGCCAAAAATATTGGAACATGTTTTGATTCTTGATGAAGTGGTGGACTATTACAAAAGAGGAGTGCTTCATTGTGGTTGAAGAAATCTAGATTTCTTTTCTCTTTTTCACACACATCGCCAAAATCACCAACATGTTACATATGTAAGAACTTTGAAAGTGTGAAGAACTTTGGTTCTTTGATTTCACTGGCAGCTAATGGTGTCCTGACACCATGAGAATGGATATATATCACGCCTTCTGCCCATGTGGTATTCTCATTTATTCCTGTGAAATGCCTGAAAATAGTCTTTGACTTCCTAAATACATTTCAGTTTAATTGCTATAATTGAATAGTTCTTCTTATATGTAGTTGAAAAAAGAAAGGGGAAAAGCAGGTGGGTGGAAAAATAAATAAATAAAAGTTCACTTCTTGTCACAAGAAACTTATTCTATAAAAAATGTCACTTAGTCACTGGCAGTCTGAAATAGTAAGTTTCATCAGGAAAGAAGGGCATCTATTTAAGGTCATTGCTGAAAACCTGTTTCCGTTGCAGTGCGTTCTCTGATATAAAAATCATTACAACTATGATAAGCAATTCAGGCCAACAATAGCAACAAAAAAAGTTGATAGATAACACTGGATAAATTGTCAAAACCTATGAGGGAATTTCAAATATTTTTGGAAATGTAAACAAACTGACAGAATATTTTTTTCATCTGTGTTGGACATCTAACCAGACTAGAAAATATCGAGATTAAGGACTAGGTATATATTATAATGCAGAAGGTTTAAAAGTAAATATGCAATTTAGACCAGGGGCCTTTATTTTGAGCTTAATGGACAAACAAAAAAGTACAAATGTTATTTCTACTTGGAAATCATTTTTGGACTTTTTACGAGAAACTGAAAGAAATGAAAAAATGATTTTGGGATTGGATGATTAAAATTATATGCAATTGTGGAAATCGTGTTGATAAATATTAATTTTAGAATAAGAATTTAATGTATTTTTTACTTACCGGTATATTGATGGGAACAGGAGAGGGGAGCTCTTTGAGTAATGTTTTCAGTAATCAGGAGTGTCTTTGATTAATGTTTCTAGTTTTTTGAAGTAACAAAGGAAGTTCCGCATGAGGAATATCAGGGTCTGGAAAAACTGGTTCAAACCTGATAAATACAAGGATTGTACACAGAATTGAATTCTAGCCAATTCACTATGCCTTAATATCAGTGACCTGCAGTCAGGGGAGGCAGGGGACGCAGGGCCTCACCACTGTCATCATGAAAAGAAAAAAAATTAAAAGGAAAAAGACTGAGGTAGTTGCTGCCAGAGTCACAGTGGATGACTCTGCTTAGTGCTTAACTGTTTAAAAAAGCCTCTAAAAAAGTGCCCTCTGCAGGAGGAGGTGAGAGAACTATGTGCCTCATTTAGTCTATCTTTATGATCACTTGAGCAGAGTTAAGCTGGGGTTAAAAGGCGAAAAATTCCGTATGTAGATGAGGCACGTGGTTCTCTTGCCTCCTCCTGTAGAGCACACTTTTCTAGAGGCTTTTTTAAACAGTTAAGCAGAGTCATCCATTGAAGGCTCTGGCAGCAGCTAGCCCAGCCTTACTTCAGCAGCTCTTGCCTTGTTCTTTTTACATTTTTTACATTTTCATCATGGCAGACAAGAGGAGAGTTGAAATCCTCTGTGAAACAGCTGGAAAAGGTATGTGGGTCAGAGGGAGGGGAAGGAATTCAAAATTATTGCAATTTGTAAGTAATTGTAATTTGTATTATTATAAGTAATTTGTCTGTGTGTGTGTGTGTGTGTGTGTGTTTTACCCGCTCTGCTTTTTTATTTTTTAAAGCCATGCCACCACGCCTGCCATAGAGCGGGACGTGTCCTGCTCTATGACTGGCGCGGAGGTGGGACTTTAAAGCCATGCCACCGCGCTCGCCATAGAAGGCTTTCAGGCCGGGGCTTCGGGGCTACGCCAGGGCTTTCGGTTCTTTAAAGCCATGCCACCGCACTCACCATAGAGGGCTTTCGGGCCAGAACTTTGGGGCTTCGCCGGAGCTTTCAGGAAGCCCCGGTGTGGCTTTCCGAAAGCCCTGCCGAAGCCACGCCGCTGGCAGACATAGCGCGGCTTTTGCCCGCTTGCCTCACCAGTGATAAACCTCACCGCACATCACTGCTTAATATAATATAAAAATCACACCTAATGAAGAAGAGGATAAGCATTAACAAGTTTTGTTAATGATTTTTTAAAGTCATACGGTACTAATAACAGGGAAGCTATGAAATGTTACATGGTACATATAAAATTACTGAGCAGGTGTGCTTTATCACAGTTGTGTCAAATGATGCAAACCAATGAAAGAACTTATTTCAAGCCCAATATGTTTAAACTGTATGTAAAGACATTCTCTACACTTCTAAGGAGCAACAACTTTTTCTATGAGATGCCTCTCCTTCTTTATGCATAAATAAAGATATATTGATCTACTTTTCTGGCTTGGCTCCTGTTTGGGCACGGCATAGTGAGCTGTTTAATCTTACTTATATTTATGGCTAGCAATATCTGTAAAGCATTCTTTTTCTATTTTCCTCTTTCTTGCACTTTCACCTTTTTTCTTTCCTGGACTACTTTATTTTTCAATTTTAATTGTTTATATAGTAACTTTGTATTTCTTTTGAAAATCAGGAAAGAAGATGATAATTTGAAAATTCTATGTGAATAACATACAGTTTAACTCTGTGTTAAATGGAGAACATATGTATGTAAGCAGTCCTTGTACTAAGACAGTGCAGATTTTTGACAGGGTGATTAAGTTTGATGAAGATTTGATCATCTCATGGAAGCTGATTTGTGAATCGGCACACAGACTACTTCAATTCAGCAAATCAAGGGTCTCTGAAAGACTTTGTAAGTAAAATGCTTCAAAGATCTAATGAATTTTGAAGAGTAGATTCTTCTTATGGACAACATAGAAAGTTTCAACTTAGTTTCTATGCGAACAAGGTGACATGATGGCAATGAAATAAATAACCAACCGATGAATTTTATCACCTCCTTAAGCCTGTCTATAAGAGCATTTTGGAGATGGCAAAACTATAATTGCCTGGAGCTTCATTCACTTCCTCAGCTTCCTTAATGTGGCCAACCAACATCCTTAACTTTGCTGTCTCTTGTGTTAATGGGATTTTACGCTTTAAGTGCTGATCCTGTCAACACAAATGGCAGTTCAGCTCAGCTCTCAACACTTTAATATACACTCGCACCAGCTAATCCAGGAAGCATTCATAGATCAGAATTTATTTTGCATGATGCAAGTGGGTTTAAATTTCCTGACAATGAGTGAATTGTTATTGGTGTAACTCTTATAGGTGTGGACCAGGCATTTTCTTACATTTTTAAGAAGAGCAGAAAGTAAGACTTTGAAATTCTTTTTGTGTTATTATCTCTATGACATTCTCTGTAGCTTGTTGTACTGGTTCTGCTACCTAAATGACGATTAACATAGACCTAGACAACTTGTGACCCATTGTGTCATTTCCAGAAGCCACAAATGTAACACATTCTACAATCAATGATAAGATCTTTCCAAAAGAGGCCATCTTTCTTTTTAATCTGTTAATATGAACAAAGATATCTATATATATATATTCTAGCAATGGCATTAAAATATCTTTGGGTTAAGTAATTATGAGCACAACATCATCAGCGAAAAATGCAATTTATACAAAGCAGGAGTTTTGAATAAAAGTTGTTGGTCAAAGCGTTGATTATATCATAGCAACTGTATGATCAGTGCTGCAAAAATTATTTTTATTAGTAGATTAAGAAAAGCATAGTTTATTAACTGGTGGGTATTATTAAATAGTAATTCTAACTAATACCATTGCTATTTTTGAGAATTAGGTGTTTGTATTCAGAAATAATACACACACATTAAATGTCAGTATTTATTATTATTATTATTTGAACCAAATCAATTTGTTAGGTGAAAAGGCCTGATGGGTACCAAAATCTGGCATCTTATAAGACCTTCTGGGAAAAATAGGAATATTCTTCAATAGTCTCTGTAAGATGGAACTCTGGAAATCAGTAGTCTATAAGCCAACTGTAAACAAACTGACTATAGAGAAACACATTTAAATTTGAGTTCTCTAGAAAATGAAGAAGCTCTGCTCCCAGATAGACTCTAAATAAGATGATGATGATAAAAGTCTCAGATATGTCCTTTTTAAATTACTGGATCAATAAAAATCAGATCTAACCACCTAGTAGATACTGTATTTTGCAACCCAATTCTCCTACTCCACCAAATTACCTAGAAAGAGAATTGAAACCCCAGGCACATTCTGAGTTCTGTTTTGATCAGTCATGAAATTATAATGGCTTTTCCAATACAGCCCATATAATCCATCCAATGCTTTCTTCAAGGACAGGGGGAATAAGTACATTGAGAAGTTGCAACTGTCCAAAATTCAGCAATACATGCAGTTTTGACTTACCAGAATCTGCCAACATAATACCCTTGTTTTGTGATACGTATTGGCTTGCAATAGGCTTCTAGCACAATTTAAGGTGCTGATTAATCTATAAAACTCAATATTGTTTGGGGGCAGGTTATTTGTTGGACTGACTCCAATGGTTTCTGCTCATCCCACAAGATCAGCAGGGAAGAGCTACTTTGGATCCATTCTGTGAAAAAATATTGTCAAGTGGGGACTCTATCACAACGCCATTCCTATCACAATGTAGTGTAGGCCATATGGAATAGCATCCCCTTAAGTTTCAGGTGAACTCTGTTAATTTCCCCCCTCAGATCTTGATCAGCGATGTCACCTGAGCTCAGTGTTGGTTGGGTATTTTTTTTTGGGGGGGAGGGAAGTTTCAGATGGTTTATTAGGAGTATAGAGTCTACTGTATTGCTATACTCTTGACATGTTTGTATATATAACTAGACAACTTGTGACCCATTGTGTCATTTCAGAGATAGTTCCTTACTTAAACAGAGAAACAGAATGTTCATGGGTGGGCAAAAAAGCAGTGGGAGTGGGAGCAACTTTTGATTTCCTGCTAGCTTCTTCACTGAGTTTGCTTGTAGAAGCTGTCATGGAGCATCAGAAACTTGCTTGCCTGCCTACCTGCAACATATGGCAACACTGAACAGCAGCAATGCAGTGGCACTGAAGTTGCAACAACTTTCCCATATTTCATTCCCACAGGAGTCATAGGTCCTGGCATTCTGTAAATTAGTCCATTAGAGTTACCTTGGTTCAATAAGTGTTGCCCTATATCTTCCAATTTCACAGAATTGAAGGTAACAAACAATCATTAGACTTGAGAGTTTTAGTAGTATATAGTTTTGTTGCTCAGAATCACTGGGCAGTCGATAGGCTGCCATATAGATTATTTGGGGGGAGGGGGGCAAACCCAGCATTCATTGTTGTTTTAAAGAAAATCATGGCCAACTTTCTGATGTCAGAGCCCTGATCTCACAGGCTTTCCAGAATGTATAGTACATGATTTTCCTCTTATGTATTTGAAAGTCTTTGTGTTCAGAGAACAATTTGCATGGAAACACATTTCAGCTATTATATTTTCTGTCTCCACTTGCAATAAACAAGTCCTTTATATATAAATGAAAGAAGCAAAGAGCTTTTTAAGCTCTGAAAATTAGACAGCTAGAAGTTCTGATCAGAATACAGTGAAAGAGAGCAGAGCAAACAAAGGGATAAAGAGAGAAAAAAGGGCAATCAATTTTACTGTGATAGATGCCAGTCAAATGAGATGGCCAAAAAGAGGGCAGTAGAAAAGAAATATAATTGTACAAACAGCTTACCTAAAAGATATAGGTTCTGCTGATTGTACAGCACTAACAATAGATTAATCACCCAAACTGCCAATTAGGCATTATATACTTGTTTTATCAGGAAAAGTTATATTGTAGTAAGCTTAACTCTGTTAGACAGCATGCTATGAACATAATCAGAGTAGTTCATGAATTAACTGGAGCAAAGACTCATTTCTTAAGTTCAGTATATAGTATGTAATTGCTGGCATTGGTAGCATCCTTTAATTCAACTGTCCCAATATAATGCCTTCCTAATGTCTTCAACCCTCATACTGTTTGAAATTATGGGGATTGAAATTATGGAAACCAAACTAATCTATAAACTATTAAGTATGGTCATATGTAATTAATTCCTTTCAGAGAATTTCCTCCTTGTATGGGAAATTACAGTAGTTATAATGACTCTGAAAGCAACGTTGGTAGATGCTGATGACTTTTTGGTAGAGTAATCCTTGAAATAGCTAAATAGAGAAGCTAAGAGTAGTCCATAGGGAGAGCAGGTGGTCAATCAACTTAAGAAAATTAGCATTTTAATTTATATAATTAAGTAGATGATAAATGATAATCACATATACAAACATGTAAATTGAAGAAATACAAGAACCTGGAAATACAGAATAATTCAAAGGTAATGGCAAACCATTTCCAAAAATCTTGCAATATTGGCAAGAAAATTACAGGGACCAGTTCAGGCAGTTTCCAGGTATCAACACTGTATTGAAAGTACCAGAAAAAAAGAAGGGACATGTCATGAGGATGGGTGGGTGGGTGGGTGGATGGATGGATGGATGGATGAAAAAAAGATTTATGTTAGCCAAAAGTAAAGTAAAGTTGAAGGGAAAGACAATGGATCTAGGTAAATTGTATTGGGGTTGACTATAGAAGTGTTGATTGTCCTTTGAACAGATTGACATAGAAGACATTTGTCCCTACAATTCATGAATCCAATTTATGTCCACAATTATATCCACAATTAATGGTCTGATATGCAAAGGACAGTTTGTTTACTTTACACTATAATTAAAAATATCCAGTGTTAGATGTTTCCAAACATGATTACAATCACCTGCCAAAAATAATTATATCATGTTGTAGATATAATAAGAGAGGGAGAGAGATGGAGAGAGGGAGCGAGGGAGGGAGGGAGAGAGAGAGAGAGAGACAGAGAGAGACAGAGACAGAGAGAGAGACAGAGAGAGAGAAGAAAATATTGCCTGAAGTTTGATTTCAGATGAACTTTTTGTCACTTATTTTGCAATCAAAGCATTATTAAGAGAACAATTACAACTTGCAGAAAAGAGATGAAACTTTTTTCTGCTTGCCTTGTGAGGTGTAAATCTCATTCATTTCAGTGGGATTATTCTCAGTTAAGTAGACTTTAAGAGCACATAAACTTCTAGCATTTTGACATTATTGAAGTCTTATGCTAAATAAACATTTTGACAGACTGAAGAAAATTGAGATAAAAACATCCTAATTCTTTTCCCCTTCACAAATATTTTTTTAACCAACAGGCAGTTTATTCTTCACCATTGTAGTGCCAAAAGGTGCCTTGAAGCATCTTACTTCCATCTGCCAAATGGGGAAGCCAACCTTGACATCCTTATCTGGAAAAAAAAAAACCTTAACGCTTCATATGGTAATAGACTTGGCAACAGGAAGCCATTCCAGAATAAGCTCATCCACAATTTAGCAGAGACATGTAAATGAGGGAGAGCTACCCACATCTTTTCACCTCAATTGTTCAGAAAGGTACATAACAGGAAGACGATTAAAGCAGTTTGAGTCAACCCCAGATGTTTTGTCATTCTTAGGCCTGGATGAGGCAGTGCAGGAAACAGAGATAATAGCTGATGGAGTTCTGTCATGACATACTCTTTAAAACCACTTAAATATAGTTCATTTTATTTTTGTCCACACATACTACATCCTTAAATATAGCCATATTAGCAGTATTCTTCTTCAAACATTCTCCATCACACTGCATCTGAATTTTGACATATTGCTGCTTGTCTTCTGAAAAATTTAAGTTTAAGGTAAAGCCCCCACTGGCATTATATTGCTTGGTCCTGAAGTGTAATGTGGCTAGAAAGAAATATTGAAATATAAACAAATGTATTAATTATAGTTAATATGTATTCAGCTCAATTTACATTAACAGTTGCTACTATATTGATTCTATGTCCAATTCTGGGTGCCATACTTGAAAAATAATTCAAGAAAAGGGGAACAAGTGTAAAAAGGGTCAACAAGAATGATCAGAGAATGTAAGTTATCCAGGGAGAAATAAAAAAAAAGAAAAAAGAAAATCTGGGCATGTTTAGACCACTAAGGTAGAAAATATTAGCAGGCATTTACAAGTACTGCCTGGCTATAACATAGAATATGATCAAGACCTATTTTATATCATCAAAGTGGATCATCTTAAATTACATGAAGGCATTTTCACCCGCCTTATGTACTTTTCAAGTCTCCAGTTCTCCCTTCAAAGACCAAGAATCAGCATTGGCCTGAAAAAAAGTTTTGGGCTAGAGTGGATTATTTTTCCAATGTCTTATTCCACTGCATATTCCACTGCATTCCTCAAGAGAATGTCTTTACCAGATCAATTGTAGTGTAGGAAATCTAATCCATTTCAGTTTACTTTATAAGTCTGTTTCTAAAACATTGAATATTTGTTCTGAAACACTTCTCTGTCTGTACAATAAATATGCAGAGAAAGTTTGTATAATTAATAAGAGTAAGCTTCCTAATATTTTTCCTTCTGAAAATGGAATTTTGGACAATGAATGTTAGCTTCATTTAAAGCTGGCAGATGCACTTGAAATATAATTGTGAGAACATTATGTTTCATTCTTGTTCCCTTCCAAATGGCTTGTTAGATCTGCTGCTGAGGCCAAAAGCTTGTTTTTCACTCAGAAGTAGTTTCAAGTTTTCCTGTCTCTGGTGTTGAATTAAGCCCTGTAGATGAACAATATCCTGAGTAGGAGAACTTCTCAGCTGGATGCTCATTAATGCCCTTTGATTAAAAAATGTACTTATCCATTTCACGTTCATTGTAGCTATAGCAAGAATTGAGTGTTACAAACATTAACATAGTACAGAGAATATTTTTAGCTCCTTGTTCTTACACTGCACAAGAGCCATCCTGATAAGTAGCACCTTCATTTCCATCCTTATTAGAAAAACAGTTTCAATTAATTCTGTCACATGTATAAAGGCATTAGTTCCAACAACAGTACTGAGTATAAGAGAAAGAAGTCTACTGAGATTCTCAGTCATCCAGGTCATGTTTGTCCTTTGGTATAAGAGAAAGAAGGTGGGCAAAAAGACAAACATTTGTTAAAAATAAATTTTGAATTGCACCTTATTGTAAGGTCACCAAACCTACTGTAGCTGTTATAATGCTGTATTCTTATAGCAATCCAGAAAGGAAGGCCAGAAGAGGAGATACTTCAAAACTCAGCACATCCTTAACCATATTCTGGATTTAAATTGAAATCTTTCCACCAATATTATATCATGACTTTGCAGTACTGCATATGCATCTTGTTGATTTCTGTTTTCCTCCAAAGTGTACATATCATATATTAGTTGGTGTCAGTGGGAGGTCAGAGAAGAATATTACTTATTCATGCTCACAAAATTGTACTTGGCTACTAGGCAAGTAAGTGTTCACATCAAGATAAGTCACTGGCACTTATTATCGTAGTTCATAGGCCACTTGTTTCATCTGCTCACTGTTCAGTTGACCTCCCTCACTACTGCAACTAGATCCTGGTTGAATACACAGAGAACTTCTCCTGATTCAGGTGCTATTAAAATACTTAATGAGGCTGAATATCATGGGCATAGTGAACTCTAACCCTAAACTCCTGACGAATTCTCCCAGGAAATTCAGACAAACCCTAAAAAGCATCAGAGACAAAATAATGCCACAAGATAGCTATATGGGCACAACCCCTCAAGATCATTTTCTGATACCTTCCTTGCAGGTAGAAATGTCACTGATGCCCTAGAAAGCTTGTGTTTATCAAAAGCCGCTGAGAGATCAAACAGGATGAACAAGTCTGCCTCTCTCGGTCAAAAAGTCATTATAACAATGAACTTGGGTGGTTCTGTTCTAAAAACCAACCAGGGTCAAAAGAATCACATTCTTCCCCCAAAAAATGTTGCATAGATGTTTGGTAATCACATTGCTTGAAAAAGGAGCATTTGTGATACCGCAGTATCTGCCAAAATCCCCAGGGTGGCCTTCCTTCTAAGAATGACAAAATCAACTGATTCCAGCAATAGAAAAACCACTGCCTCTTCTATGGTCTTTGTGACCATTTCATCATGGAAGAATACATATATTTATAATTCCCTTAATTGAATCAGGTATAACCTAAGATGAGAAAGCTATGTATCCAGTTTGAAAATGAATTTGTCATATACACCATATAGGCCAATTCAGCTTCACAGGAATAGAAATAGGATGGCAATCAAAGATGTAGAGGTATAAACTGCTTGTTAAATCATAAAACAAATCCAAGAATTTGATTTAGGATTTAACAATAGCTTCTTGAAATAAAGAAGCATCCTTCAATAGACATTGACTAGATGAATAGGAAATACCTAGAATTGTAAGAATTGTAATATAGACAGGGAAATAGCAATGCCAACAAAAATTAGAAGGCAATTGTTAATAGTGTCTGCATTAGTGTCAGAACAATTATAGTAACAGGTTCATGAAACCACAAGAGCCAAGTTCAAGCTGAAAGAGGAAGTATCTTTACCATTTTCTTTATTTCGTTATTTTCTAGTTCAGGAAACTATTCCATTTTAATTTTTAACAAGCAGCATCACATGAGATCGATTTCTCTGCTAAAAATATTTTTATAATAGTATTTTGAGAGATAATCATTTTCAAGTCTCAGATCTACTTCATTGTAAATTCACGAAGAATAAAAAAGTGCCTTTTAGAGAAATTTAAGTTTTATTATACCTCTGAATATTTGGAAGCAGAGACATAATCTGTTCCATGTTTATTGTAGCTACTGTATATATCCAGTTTGACAATGCATTCTTTATATACACATAAAGAATTTTTAAATTTTATTTTAAAAAAACTCTTTGAGAAGCCTGAAATAAAGTAAAAATGATGTTATGATTTCCAGAGGCTTGTCTGGGATGCATATATCTTCTTCACTACCTGTTTTCCTTAATTACCTTCTGGGAAGAGGTGGTGGTATCCAAAGCAGAACATCCAAATTCAGTACACTTTTGTTCAACCTTGTGAACTCTCAGTTTTCCTCTTTCCACTATGTATTCAAAATTAACAGTGTGCAGATTCGGGTTAATGTCGATTCAGGTTAATGTCAGGGTTCCAAGTAACACTCCCAACGAAAGAAGACTCCAAGGCTTCAGTTTCCTCAAAGTTCCATTTTATTAGAGATGTTATATTGGCACATCTGGGAAAACCCAAATCTGAAAGTTTCTAGGTTTTCCCCACCCAAAAGAAAGTACAAGTTCCTGCCCAGCACCCACATGTCCATCATATGATCCAATCAGGGACCATCCAAAACTGGAGATAACTCCCAGTTACATCATTGCAGCTGCAGGGCAAGGTGTCCTTGACTCTCTGAGAAAAGAATGTTATTTTGACTATATATCACCCATACTCTATATCCATGGTGAACCTATGGCACATGTGCCAGAGGTGGAATGCAGAGCCCTCTCTGTGGGCATGTGCACCATCGCCAGCTGATCTTCTGATTTCCGGCACGCATGTCAACTGGTCTTCACGGGCACCAGAGCGCCTGAAAAATGGCCCGAAAATGACCTGTAAACAGGCATTCATATGCTGGCCAGGTCTTCAGGTTTCCAGCACTCCGGTGCACGCACATGCACACACATGCATGCATGTTCTGGTTTGGGTGCTGGATGCCAAAAAGGTTCACCATCACTGCTCTATATAATCCCGCTCCCATTTTCCCACAGTATAAAATTTGGCAGGCCTGAAGATCCAGTGTAAAAGATGGCTTCCAGGTCTGACACAATGATACACACACACACACACACACACACACACACACACACACACACATCTAGCTACTACACTGTCTACTGTGTGTATGTATGTGTGTGTGCATGTATGTGTATGTAGCATGTATATATGTGTATATTTGTCTTTGGTGCATATGCTCTCAGTGTACATAAAAAGAGAAGTTACATTCGTTAAGAATCATAAGGTACAGCAGAATTATCAACCTTGGGTATTCAAATATCCCTACCAATCATCATCATCATCATCATCATCATCATCATCATCATCATCATCGCCATTGTTTATCCACTGCACGATGAAAGCCTCTTCTGCATGTTCCCAACCAATACGGTTCTTTTGCCAATTGCACCTGCAATACTTGCTAATGTCATTGAACCATCTTGATTTAGGTCTCTATTGTAGATGCTTTTTAATCAAGCAGGATCCATTTTATGACTGCGTTGGTTTTTCTGGCATCAGTTCCTCTTTTCCTTTCAAATAGCATAGGAATAGCAATAGCAATAGCAGATTTTTATATACCGCTTCATAGGGCTTTCAGCCCTCTCTAAGCGGTTTACAGAGTCAGCATATTGCCCCCAACAACAATCCGGGTCCTCATTTTACCCACCTCGGAAGGATGGAAGGCTGAGTCAACCCTGAGCCGGTGAGATTTGAACCGCTGAACTGCTGATCTAGCAGTCAGCTGAAGTGGCCTGCAGTACTGCACTCTACCCACTGCGCCACCTCGGCAGGTAGCTATCTTGATACTTCCCAAATCTTGAAAATCTTATCTAGATTTTTGTCTGGGTTTTGTGAAGCAAGACATTTTTTTTTCAAATATGTTTTTTAATCACTACAATACGTTTGAATATTTTCCTCTTCAATGTCTAAACACTTTTTTCAGCATTTTTTTTAAATGTGAAGGAATTTGGATTCTTGTACTATCATTCCGAGAATAGAAAATGATCCTGCAGCAGCAGAAGCTTTCCTGGCCATTTAAGAAAAGCCATCTGAAGCAAAAGTCTATTTTCTTTGCCATTAATAAATGAAAATTTTTACCTGAAATTGTAGATTCAGTTAGATTGCATTGGTCCCTATGAACTATAGATCCAGTGGTTGGACTCATCTACATTACTGAGTCATGATTTATTGAACAAGCCATAGTTCTCCCAAACTAATGTATATGGTTCATGTATAATTTTGAACCATAAGCTATATTTTATACATCATAGTGTTTCTATAGCATACTAAGACAAAATGAAAACCTTTTGGTCCCAGTTACCATTGTAAAGTAAGGACTAATCTGTTTTTGTTAAAAGTGTAATTTAATTCTGGAAGAAGCATTAATGTGCTTTATTTATTTATTTATTCAGTTAATATGGCTGTACTCCTCACACAAAGTGACTGATGGTAGGACAAGAAAGGATGAGCCACATAAAGAATGAGGGAAAAAGAGACAGGAGAAGAAAGGCAGAAAGAAAAAAAGATTATATAATAGACAGAAGGAAGGAGGGGACAGAAAGGAGAAAAATGATGGATGGATTAATGCCCTAAATCAAGCAAATAAATGAACTTTTGATTCTATCTAATCCATCACTGCAACGTGACCCAAACACCCTTTGTCCATAGAAATGTGATCAAAATATTTTCCTCATAAAACTATATCACACTGATTCAAACCCTTTACCAACTTAGACAAGTGACACTACCATGCTATGTAATCCTGAACTTTAAACTTTATCTAAACTTTGGTGAGTTCCTACCAGTTCGGCACTGTTCAGCTGAACTAGTAGTGGTTTGCTGGTCTGGGTCGCTGGAACCGGCAGAGAGCTAGGTCTCACTGGTTCTTCAAACCAGTTCTCTGGGCGGTGCCATAAGTGCCACCATCTTGTTTTTTGCTTCTGTGCATGAGCAATTTATATTGCACTGCGCATGTGCGTGTCAAGCGCATTCAAAGCATGTGTGTGTGTGTGGCATGCCCATGAGCAAACCGTCAGTAGTGACTGCCGGAACCCACCCTTGATCTAAACTATTATTCTTTAATCTCATTTATAGCACATTCCCAAAGGAGCCTCTTAAACTGAGATTAAACCAATTAAATAGATGATCAACCCACCTGTTCATTGTGGCTGCACTACTTTTTCTTCCTCTGCATCGTCAATCCTTTCTCACAGTCAGGAGTAAGCAATGTGGTGTTCTCCAGGTGATTTTGACCATAAATCCTATAATCTCTAATCATCTGCCATATTGTATGAAGTTTAAAGGTATGAATCTGCAGACACATTTTTTTTCTCCTTATGCAAGGCTAATAAAAAATGCAGGGTGTGGAACAATGTTGAAGAATAGAAGGTATAGCTACTTGACCTGAACTGAAAGGAAAATCATTTTGGTTTTACTTCAGTGACTAGAACCTAGACTCTCTCAAATTGCAGCTTAAAGCTGATCAAACAAGCACAAATCTCTTCCCCGACTCTGCTAATATTCTTCTTATAACAATCTATTCATCAAGCATGATTGCTTCTTATGAGGTTCTTAATAACTCTATTTTATCATCACCCCTTTTTATCCCATGCAGTTCCTAGAACCCTCCAGCTGTGTTTCTTATTGCAAGGGGCCATTGATTTGAATGCTAAACCTTGCTCTCGGGTTGGCATCAAAGCCTCTAGATGGTTTTCTTTTGTCACAAATAGTTCTAGAGAGAAGTTACATATAAAAACCAAATCACATCTGGAAAGTCATAAATCAGTGTGAAATGGAGTAGAATCTATCTTTTTCATGAAAGGTAATTTGAATGCTATACATAAAGGGCAAAGAAAGGGTAATTTGTATTCCCTAGGCAGAAGTGTGTATGGCACTAATTTTGAAACCAAATGACCTCAAGTAGCTATCTCTAATCTATCTGTAGTGGCAATTAATAATGTAGGAATGAAATATCCTAAATTAACTTAAGTTGTGTTGATTACTCAGAAGAGTGATGCTTAATTGAAGGACAAGGGAATATAGAGCATGTGGAGAAGATACTCCTGGTATTCCTTTCCAGCAGCTTGCATACTTGAAGATTAAGAACATTATTTCATTTAATAAATGTAATAAAACAAACTGAATGAATGAATGGTGCAGAGTATATTTTCCTATCTCCATTTTCTATGTGTTTATTAAAATTCCCTATATGTTTAAAGAAGCTTATAACAAGACAGTTTTAAAAATGACATTTCAGATAACAAATAAAACCTAAAACCTTGATTGCAGATATTTTTTATACCAAACTGAGTACATTGTGTTTACATGAATACACTGAATAATGCATTCAGTAATCAGCACTGAGGTTTACAAACCAGATAAGCAGTGGTGGGAATCAAATAATTTAACAACCGGTTCTCTGCCCTTATCACGGCTGGGTAGACAGCCTTGGTGGTCATGTGACTGGGTGTGTGTGGCCAACTCGATATCACTCATGTTGAGGGGTGCCTCACTCAGGCTCTCTTTGCCACACCTGGCCATGCCTCACTCCTTCCCTCCTAGCCACTCCTTCTCACATCCGACAAGCATACATTCAAACCTTATATTCCCATAAATATGTTAGAGGGGGTTCAAGTCTGTATAGGAGGGAAAATGTATCACCTTGGTATATGCCACACTTGATGACCATTAGTATGTGAGCTATGTTGAGTTGACTTCCAGTATCCTCTTCCACAGTCTTATTTACTTGTTGAGAAGGGTCCTTACTATCCAATCGACTGTATAGTGCCAGGTATTAAAAGATCCATGTGTGTGGCATTGAATAAAATCTGTCTGTCTGTCTGTCTGTCTGTCTGTCTGTCTGTCTGTCTGTCTGTCTGTCTGTCTGTCTGTCTGTCTATCTATCTATCTATCTATCTATCTATCTATCTATCTATCTATCTATCTAATCTAATCTATCTACTTGACTTTGTACTACAATACTAAGAGTAAATAGAGATTTTGGTAAGCAATACATCACTTCTAATTTATAAATGTGTTTATATCACTCTGCTTTCTCAGTCCTTGAATTTCTTTTCCAGATGCTGCCATCAAAGGCAGACTATTATAACACATTTATTTTAAATCTGTTTCCTCTTTGGATAAAGCAGTTTCAAAAAGAATAATTATTATCGAATTCTATTGAAGTCACAGACAATAAAAAGTTGGGTACATCTAGAAAATAAAATATTGATGATATAATAAAGACACTCAATCTTTATTACCAATGAAATTATATTATTTATTAACCTTTTCTTTCGAGGGATTTTTCACTGTAGCTCCTTCTTCAGTTCCATCTTTTTCCTCGGTATAAAAACTGTAACAGTTCTGTCAACTTCAAAATCTTCTACAAAGGCTAAAATGAGATGATGAGGATGCAATGAACTGCTTGATGCAAAGAGATCCCAAAATCAAAATGGAGTCAGAAGACATTGGGGTCTTGTCCTTGAGGGATTCATTTGCCCTTTACTTATCTGCTGTTTCTCATCTGCAACATCTTATTCTTGCTTTCTTGGCATGACATAGTGAACTACAAGGTAACCAACATCTCCACCTGCCACGTTTTATGAGATCAGCTCCTATGATCATTTTAACGTGAATCCTGAAGATGAGTTGACAAAACTTGGTTCAGTGGATAATGGATAGGTGTACCAACAGCTTCTGAAATCTATTTCACATAGACTTTCCATTCACTTTAGAAAAAGCAGGATTGAGGACATGGGGGGGGGCATCTCTTTTATGTTTTCACTATTATCCTGAGCATGTCTCTATGAAAGAAGCAAGCATAGGACTGGGAATTAAAGAATTACTTGCATTTGAAATACAACAATCCTAGCATTAGAAGTTTGAAATGTGAATATATTGAGCACTCTTAGCCAACATAGATTTTGCATTCAAATTATAAACCTTATTGAACAAGAGCTGCTTGCAGTCTAGAGAAGATAAATGTCCTTATAATCTGACATAAAACACCAGGATAAAATTCGGTCTTTGGATTTCTTGAAGAGACCATACATTAATAATATTGATGAAATGAATAAAAATGAATGAGAAGGTTGGTGAAGGTGATGAAACCCTTTCAAGTAGCCCAAATATCAGCAGATACTCCTTCCTTCCATCCTTCATTTCTCCCTCCCTCCCTTCCCTTCCCTCCCTCCTTTTTTCTCTCTCCCTCTGTAAGCAATGTAATACATACATATTTATACATCAATCATCATCATCATCATTGTCATCATCATGTTGTTAATCTATCCCTTATTATTTTTATTCAAGTACTAATGGCCCTGAAAATGGGCCATACTGAATAGTTCAACATCACTCAGGATGCATCATTGCTCAGTAGATACCTGAACTCAAGTCCATTTAGTGGATGCTTACTACATTAGCCATCACTGTAGTAATTAATTAGGTTGTAATAGCAAATTTCTGTGGATGTTTTTGTTTAAATAAACCAGTCCAATGTGACTGATATGAAGACAAAACGAAAAATATTCAAGAAAATATTGATGCTTAATAGTTGTATTTGAACATTTCATTTTTCAGAACATATTGCTTCATTAAAAGCTAAGATGCATTTTAAGGTGCTGATGATTTTGCCACTACTTATTGAGCCAAATCATTCTTAATTATATTTCAATGTGAAAAAAATAATGGCTGTTCATGGATTTGGGAAAAAATACATTACAAAATACATTTGTAATTCTTTATTGGAAATTTCCTGCTGAGCGAGCAGCACCTGTTTCCCGCCCCTCAGTCTCCTGACATTCATTTGGATTCTGATGCGAGCACTTTGCTTAGGCCCCTTGCCATGTTGCTTTCAAATAATTGAAAATGATAGTAGCAGAGGCTTTTCTGCTGTTTATTCCTGGCCTCTTGAATCATGCAAGGAGAATTGGGTAGGGTATTATTATGGCTGTTTCAGAACTCAAAACTGGAAAGATAACATGGGAGCTGTATAAACTAAATTAGCACACGCTTGGTCTCCTGGTAGGCCAAGGGTGTGTTAGTTTAGTTTAGTTTAGTTTAGTTTAGTTGTTTTGTTTTGTTTTGTTTTGTTTCTCCTTAGTTTAGCTAATGGTAAGGACAACTAACCAATGAAACAACTTGTCTTCAGAAGTTTTGGTGTTCCATCACTGGAGACTTCTAAGAAGACACTGGACAGCTACTGGCCAAGAAAGTATAGGATCCCCTGCTTGAGTAGGGGCTTTGACAAGAAGACCTCTAGGTCCCTTCCACCTCTGTTATTCTGACATGTGGTATGCTAGCTTCTTTAATGCAAAATATTTGTTTTTGTTGTTGCTGCTGTTGTTATTGTTGTTGCTGAATGATGGCTATGAATCAAGGGAGTAATATTTTGGTTTTTTAATATATGGGCAAATGCTAGATATGCAGCTTGATACCAACCAGCAGATGCAAATTTCTGCTGACATATTACAAAGGCACAAGGAAGAAAATGGTGGATTTCAGTCATTCTAGCAGTAAAGGTTTTTCTTTTTCCATTTTGGATAGAGAGTAAAAAAAAATCTTACTGCCTCTGAATCACTTGCTCACACCATGAGATCTTGGTAAAGTCCCAGTCCCCTAACCAGGAGGCAGCTCTGTGAGAAAGACATCATGATTCCATGACTCAACATGTAGTCCTCAATGGAACTGCATCTACTTGGAGTGAAGTATGCAGTGGAGTATCCCAAGGCTCCGTTTTAGGCCCAGTACTCTTCAACCGCTTCATGAATGATTTGGATAAGGGGATAAATGGAGAATTAATCAAATTTGCAGATAACACCAAGCTGGCAGGAATAGCCAACACTCGAGAAGGTAGGCTTAAGATACAGAAGGATCTTGACAAACTTGAACATTGGGCACTATCTAACAAAATGATATTCAATGGTGAAAAAAGTAAGGTTCTACATTTAGGCAAGAAAAATGAAATGCACAGGTACAGTATAGGTGGTACCTGCTCAATAGTAATAACTATGTGAGAGGGATCTTGGAGTCCTAGTGGACAACCATTTAAATAGGAGCCAGCAGTATGCAGCAGTTGCCAAAAAAGCCAACACAATTCTAGGCTACATAAACAGAGGGATAGAATCAATACCACTTTATAATGCCTTGGTAAGGCTACACTTGGAATACTGCATTCAGTTTTGGTTACCACGATGTAGAAAAGATATGGAGACTCTAGAAAGAGTGCAGAGAAGAGCAACAAAGATAATCAGGGGACTGGAGACTAAAACATATGAAGAACGGTTGCAGGAACTAGGTAGGTCTAGTTTAATAGAAAGAAAGACTAGAGGAGACGTGATAGCAGTGTTCCAATATCTGAGGGGTTGCCACAAAGAAAAGGGAGACAAACTATTCTCCAAAGCACCTGAGGGTAGAACAAGAAGCAATGGGTGGAAACTAATCAAGGAGAGAAGCAACTTAGAACTAAGGAAAAATTTCTTGGCAGTTAGAACAATTAATCAGTGGAACAACTTGCCTCCACAAGTCGTGAATGCTCCAAAACTCAAAGTTTTTAAGAAGATATTGGATAACCATTTGTCTGAAATCGTATAGCATTTCCTGTCCATTTAGGGGGTTGGACTAAAAGACCTCCAAGGTCCTTTCCAACTCTGTTATTCTATTCTATTCTATTCTATTCTATTCTATTCTATTCTATTCTATTCTATTCTATTCTATTCTATTCTATTCTATTCTATTCTATTCTATTCTATTCTATTCTATTCTATTCTATTCTATTCTATTCTACTCTACTCTACTCTTCTCCACTCTTCTCTACTATATTTATGACCATATTAGCAAGTAAAACCTAGTGGGATGATGGGGAATCCTTGACTTCAGAGGAAATTTAATTAGGTTCTTCCATCAGTTAGAGAAAAATGTAGGTAGCATATGAATAATATGAATAAAATGCATTGGAAATGCATTTTATCCAATATGTTTTAATGTTGCTTGTATTGAATCATAAACCCATTTCATCAGTTTTTCATCTTGCTTTATGACGACAATGAAAAGATTTCCCATGTCTTTTCTGCACATTTATCTCTAAGTATATATCTTGTATGTATCATTCACAATAAATATATTTGCTATGCAGTTTTTCCCATATAAGTTTTTGCACAATACTATTTTAGCCAAAGGATTTGCATAATCTAGAATAAAGTGACTTCTGATTATCATATATTAGACATGTAGATGATCTCATTTCTACTATTCCTACTTACACATTTACCAATTCTCAGCCAGAATGAAACTCACTAGAGTGACTAGACTGTTGTCTCAGTCAGGGACACACATATGTAATTTCAAAGCCTAACACAAAAAAACATATTTCAGAAAGAAGATGGTAGAGGTTCAGACTACTGTTCAGATGTGTATCTTCCCTGTACAGTTTTATATGGATTACAACATGGGGACATTAATTTCCATTTGGAAATCAGAAATAGAACATATATCCACCTATGATCATTAATTCATTATTTTTAATACAATCTCTTGGCTAAAGTCATGCATATTTTGCCAATTTGTCAGATATTATTTCTAAAAGTTACATCCGATAGAATTATAACTAGCTCCAAAAACGCCTTTTTCACCATATTTATTTATTTATTGCCTTGCTTTGTATACCACTGATTTCCAAGGAGTCATGATCAGATATATAATGGCATAATCTCTTAGAAGCAGCAACAAACCATCAGAGCAATGCAGGGTGTAAAAAGGTTGTCTCAAATGTTTTATTAAAAATGTAGTAAAGGAAATTGAAATAAAATAAGCTCTACATTTTATCTGAAGAATGGATAGGGAGTTGCATTTATTTTATTCACATCCATTTTTCCCTGGGAGAATAGAAAAGTTTTCCTTAATTGTGTCCCACAAGTATAATCTGGACAGAGAATGATTGACAGAAAATCACTCAGGGAATCCTGTTGATCAAGAAAGAGATCAAAGGATCCTATTGTGTGAAGGCTTATTTAGGCTTGTTCATGTAGTCATAAATTGTTACTTAATGTGATATTTGATTGTATTAGTGGGATTGTATAAATGTCTATATTTTATTATATTTGGAAAAATATCTCAATTAGTTATTTCAAAGAAATTGGAAAAAATCACCGTTTTTCATATTGAATCATACTAGACATACTAATTGATTCACTACAATAAGTAGTATATGTTTCTATTATTAACTGTCAGATTTATTACAAAATACTAGAAAAACTAAAACACATCTTTTGTTAAATCAGTGGTATGTAAATGTGTTGGATATTGGTTTGACTGAAAATTGAGAAAAACAACAAGTTTTCCAAAACTCCACAATATACACTTATATAAGTCTGGTCTCTGTTCAATAGCTATGCAAATGTTTTTCCTAAAAATAACCTTAATTTTTGCAAAAATCATTTTACATAAGTAAATTAAATATGGATGTTAAAATGTTTGTATTTCTTAAGATACCAATATTCTTTTGAGGGTTTTTCATTTTTGATCTCCGGTTTATTTATTTATTTTCATTTTTCTATTGATTTATTCTTTCAGTAACAAATAAAAGGGTGAGACACTAGAAATAACTCATGATTATAATTATAGCCTTCTTGGATTACAGAAACATGGTAATACATAGCAGAAAATTACTATGCACTTTTATTCTGCTATGTAGGTTAGTTTTGTAATAATTTATCATATGAAATTGCCCCATGAAACAAGAAAATGGTGAGAGGTTTCATCTGTCTCTCTTCAAGCCCAGAAGTAGGAAATTAATCTCTTTACCAACAATCCATCTTTATGAGCATTAAAAATATAGCTTTCTTTCCTAGAATGAAATAATGTTTTCTATTATCAAAATATAGTGTTTAAAAAAAACCAATAACAAGCTGAACTGGTTAGAATAGTGTAATATTTTTTTCTTTAGTCTTCCAGTTATTCAATATTCAGACATAATTGTGAAAATGATTTGCTTTTGTTCTTGTTTTCTACCCATAGGGAAGATTTATTATTTTTGCAGCTTAGTCTTCCTTATATTTTTTCTTCAGAAAACCTTTCCTACATTCTCATTAATTTGATAAGTAAGTGAATAAATAAGTAAAAGAAAGATAAGTTTCTTTCTTTGCCAGGAACAAGCCTTAAAAGCCGTTTCCAGTCACTATGAGTTTTTATTAGGCTAAAAACCTGTAAGTGAGAGGGATCTTTGTAGAGTCAAATATTGATGAAGCTAAAGAAATATTTGACAAGAGTGCTTTTTTAATGTCACTGAATTTGGATGTAGCAAGTTTGTGCCACTTTGCTGATCAAAATATTTTTAAAAGCTTTCATTTATTCACCACTCAGAGTAGATGGGCAGCCATAATAATATGTTAAATAAATAAATAAATCTTGTTTCAAAGTACCATGTTTTAAAATGAAACAATCGGGGTTCATTAAACTTTTAAAGGAAACTTTCCATTACACAGCTACATACAATTTTTAAAGAATGTATTTCTATATGAAACTAGGACATTCTAAGTTTAAAGTTACGATTCAGACCTGGAAATTGAAATAAATGACAACGGGAATAAGGAATGCATTTCCCGTGCATTTAACAAAAAACAGAATGTATGTACTGTATCTCCTTACGGATGAACAACAGTTGATTAGAAATAGCACTTAAACTTAAATACCACTTCATAGTGCTTTACAGCTCTCTATAAGTTTATTGTCCTAAAAAATCTGGGTCCTCATTTTACCGACCTCAGAAGGACGGAAGGCAGAGTTAGCCTGCAATACTGCATCCTAACCACTGTGTCACCACGGCTCCTCAGATACAATTTACATATAAATTGTAAAATGAATCATGTGTGTTTTACAATGTAAATGTTACTCAAGAAATGTTCATAAATATGCTTGGCATCCTTAATTAGCATTTCACTAAGTACCCCAAATAACCACCAAAGCAGTGGGCAAATATTTGACATCTAAATTTCTGAAATTACAATTTGGATTTTATGTAACAAAATCATTAATCTCACATCTTTTAAAAAGTTTTCTACAAAAGTAATATACAAAAGGGATAATTTACAAATCAAATTTATATTAAAAGCTTGCAATTCTATGATATGATTTTAAATAATTTCTGAGAATAGAATTTAGGTGACAGACTTGTGATCACCAAGACTTTGAGCAACAAAGTAAACTGGCAACTAGTCTTTATCCACAATGAGAATAATGTTGCAAACAATTGAAAAAACATTAATATGAACATTGCTCTTAATTTCATCAAGTACAATTCTGTTGTGACTTCTAGAACACAACCTTGCTGAATATAACTAAGTACAGCAAAAAGTAGCAGTTGCAATTTTCCTTCAAAAGAGAAAGGTTAATGAGTATGCGACATTAGTAGAAGATTAAAATATGATTGTATATAATAAATTAACAGAAAGACGATCCTTTGTCCCTTGTCTTTTTAATTTTTCCCCTTTCCCCTACTCTTTTAGAATATCAGACTTGAAAAAATGAAATGCACTCAATTGGCAGGCAATATGGGACAAATGAAAGAAAATGTGTATTTATGCACCACTGAAATAATGAAAGATATCACTGAATGGTATTATTTTATCCCTGGGTGATCTTTAAAAGAATTACACATTAAGGATCATCCATCATCTTAAGAATGTCACTGATAATTAAATGGAATCTCCATGCTCAGAAGAACTGCATCTTTGTGCAACAATTGCAGGGATGAACAAGAAAATATCTTCATCATATCCATTATTCAGCATCTTCTTCATTACCAGCATCCTCTATTGAGGGACCAGGCCATTCCCTTCAGGACCTTCTTGGTTACAGCATTCCTTACTATTCTACATTTCTCCTCTGTTTATGACTCTTCAAGCAATGTTAATGTTATACTAAGTATAAAGTGAAAATTAGCTCTCATTGCTTTTCTGTAATACTTTTGTAATAATTTAAAGAAGTTATAGTATAAATGTTCACTTTGTGGTTTGTTTTTAAACAGCATCGTATTAATCGTCAAACTCAGAGAAGAAATTTGAGAGGATGCATACATATGTATCATGAATATATACATATATAATGAGCATGTGTGAGTGATCTTCAGGAAAAATACAAACATTTAAGACTTCCGTATTTAATATTTCTACTCAGAACAACTTTTGTGTGGAGAAATGAAATCTATTAGAAAATACATTGTTAATAGAGGTAATAAATGATAGTGACTGGATTTGAATACATGTATCCTTCATCATAGGGTTTTTTCCAAAGCACTTAATTATTTTTACATCTTTCACTGAATCAGTGATATTTAATGGGAAATTGCTCTGTTTGAAAAGCACTATACTAGCATTCTGAAATTTCACCCATTCATATTCATTAATGAGACTTGCACAGAAGACTTCTCTCCTCTAAGGATTTAATTTTCTGTTGAAAAGAAATGAATAATATATTTATAAAGTAGATGGTCCAGACTTTCAAAGACAACAATTATTGCAATTAATCTCTTGACAGCTGCATAGTTAATTCCACATTTTAAGTGATAAAACTATCCTGGCCATATGACACAACCTATTTCTGTATCAATGCCTCCCTGTTTCATTGTATGGCTTCAGCACATAAAAACCACTGCCCCTGAAACCTGTTATCTACAATGCACACTCTCACAAAATCTCATTGCATTCTCTTTCTGCTATTGCTGTGCTTATCACTGAGTCACTGATAAATTGTACCAAGTTAAATTGAGTTTTTATCATATTTAATTTGATTTGGGGATAATTCCTTTTATGACAAGCTCCATTTTATCTTGATAGGGCATTTCTTTATCAAGTGGAGCAAAACAATTGCAGCCTATCTCTTCAGTTAATCTAGCTACCCAAAACTTTAAAGGCCCTTGGGTAGTTAAAACTGTGACTTTGTGATGGTGAAACTGTTACCCTGCCACAACGCTGAGTTAGATTTTGCTGGATATGCAGTTGCTGAAAACAACATTGGAATGATAAATGTAAAATGTTGGAGATTTGATTATTTTTAAAACTTATTCTTGCATGCCATAAATTTTCACTACTATTTAACTTTGTTAATGTGAACATCAATGACCACTAAAAAGAACATAATATACAACTTTTGCATCTCATTTGGAAACCAAGTACCCAGAGAATGGAGAATGAATGGAGAGGCCAATCAAGCTCAGTAATCCCAAGGTCATTGAACCAGTTTTTGGTGCTTTTGGCAAAAGTTGCTCTCATCAGAAAAGAGGACTTTGGACCAAGGAGCAACAGGACTTTGGACTCCTGTGCTTCATTAAGACCAGGGTCAACGCAGCGGTCTAACAGAAGATTTTGGAGCACTTCATGCTTCCTTCTGCAGACAAGCTTTATGGGGATGCTGACTTCATTTTCCAGCTGCCAGCAGTGCCAAAAGCACCAAAACCTGGTTCAATGACCGTGGGATAACTGAGCTTGATTGGCCAGCAAACTCGCCTGACCTGAACCCCATAGAGAATCTATGGGGAATTGCCAAGAGAAAGATGAGAGACATGAGACCGAACAATGCAGAAAAGCTGAAGGCCGCTATTGAAGTATCCTGGTCTTCCATAACACCTCAGCAGTGCCACAGGCTGATAGCTTCCAGGCCATGAAGCATTGAGGCAGTAATTGCTGCAAAAGGGACTCAAAGCAAATACTGAGTACATACGCATGCTTATACTGGACTTTTCAGAGGTCCAATATTGTTCTATGTATAAACCTTGTTTTATTGATTGCATATTCTAATTTTCTGAGATTGTGGATTTGGGGTTTTTATGAGCTGTTGATCACAATTATGACAAATCACGGCTTGAACTATTTTGCTTTGCATGTAATGAGTCTTATCTTATATATTAGTTTCACCTTTTAAGATGCATTACTGAAATAAATGAACTTTTGCATGATATTTTAATTTTTCAAGTTTCAGCTGTATATCAGAACCTATAAAACCTGTGATAGCTTACGAGTCTCCCCCATTTTCCACTATTTTTCACAGGTACTACACCATACTTTTCCCTCTGTACCCTGTGATGCTCATCTGGCTTTTCCAAATCCTAAATATCAATATGATAAATAACAGACAACATGTCTGCCTCTGTTCCTTTCCATCTCTAGTTTATACACAATTAGATTTTGTCCCCAGTTTCAGCCTATTTTTTGATAGAGAGCTTGATCCTAGAAAGTGATTCTGCTTAACCAAGTGCTCCTCCATACAATCTTAAACCTGGTCCCTAGCTCCCATCCCAATGCTGCTGTTAAATTATAATGAAACAGAAGGAGGAAATGTTTAAATAGCCATACTGGTGTGCATTGCATGAATATTACATTTAAACAAGTTTAGATTAAAATTTTAAATTTTCTCTTTGTCCATTTCTTGGTTCTGGATACTTTTGTGGATGCTGATCTCTGCCTATTACCTCATACCTAAGTACAATTAAATAAATATACAGGTATATGAAAGAGGTGGGGAGGTTTTGAACCAAGAAAAACAGATTTTCGGGAGTATTTTATATTTCAGCCAATGTTAAAATCCAGACAATTTTATATGCCAAAGTAGAGTTATAAATTTTGGCATAGTTGATAAACTGATACGTATATGTTTGCTGAGAGAAGCATTACTCACTACCAAATTTTCCTTCCTTCCTTCCTTTCCTTGCTTCCTGTCCTTGCTTCCTTTCCTTGAGTTTTTATTTTATCTTAACTCTTGGAGAATAAGAAGAGAAAGAAAGAGAAGAAGGGGAAGAAAGGAAAGGGGGAGGGGGACAAGAAGAAGAAAGGAGGAGAAGGAGGTAGTGGTGGTTGCTGGAGGGAAATATATTCAGCCTACAAAAAATTGCTGACAATTTTTGGGCCTTTGTTATTTAACCATGATACAAATATTTGCTAGCAACTTTTTTTTATGTTGTGTCCTATGTTGTAGCTTTCATATCAGTTATCATAAAACAGCCTTAAATAGCCTTTTCATATACCAGTATTGAAGTTGTGTTTCCCCTCTTATTCTAACAGTGTCAATGAATCACCTCACAGTGTATAAAATCCTTTAGGCTTTGATGTTGATCAGCTTGGAGGGCTAATGACTGCAATGACTTTAAACAGAGTAATAGGAAACAGCACATTTCATCAAATCTAGCATTCTAATAATTCAAGGATAGTTTGTACAAGAGCAGCAATAAATGTGTAAGGACTAACTAAACTGAATTAAATATCTTTTTTCTGATATCACTTATATTATTATTCAGCAGAATTAATTATGAGAGAATGGCATTATTTCCCAACCCATTCAATTAAAAATATTTGCTATTTTGGTTTACTATGAAAACAAACATACTATTTTAAAATGGCACTTCATTTTTGTTAATGATATAAATAAAATATTGATGTGATCATTTGCAGACTATAAGGATGCCAAGAATTCCATTAATAATTGACTTTAAGGTCTAATTTTCAGTTCAGTGTACCATGTCATTCATTAAGGAATAATTTAACAACAGAATGAGATTTGACAGATTGATTAAATTTTTAAGCACCAATCTTTACCGAATAATTTGCTAAGTGGATACTGAAAATTATGAACCATATGGCTATCCAAATTATGGAACGATACAAAAAAGGAATACTGGCAATAGATTTGGGGAAATAGAAGGGAAAATTTATTAGCATCATCAAGATCCAGGAGTGAAAAGATGGTAGGACACAGTAGAGGGTAGAGGGTAGAGTAGAGTAGAATAGAATAGAATAGTATAATAATTCAGATTATTACCACCAATCAATATTCAATAAAAAGAATCATGGAATTTTGTGTGTTTGTGTGTGTGTGTGTATACATACATACATACATACACATACACATACACACACACACACACACACATGCATACATACACTTGTTGGTCTTGTTGTATTCAGGTATTTTCCCTGGTAAAATTGAGATTGTCTTGGCAACATTTCAGCGAGGTCTCACTCGCCATCTTCAGGCTGGGTTTGGGCTTAAAGTGTGGTCAGAGCTGCCATCTTTCTATAAATCTTGGGGGGGGGAGTGCTGGCTTTGTTTCAGTAACTGGAATGATTGGTTGTGTGGTTGTATCATGATTGGTAGATTGGTGCTGATTGGTGCTGGCTGTGTGTCCATTGTTGTTTTGTGTTGTAAGGGCCTGGATGGTGAGTGGGGCTCATTTGTTGATTAGGGCTGGTTTCCAGATGTCTGGTAGGCGGGAGGTATTGTCATGTTTATTCATGTTGTGGGGGTGTTTCTCTATTTCGATAGCTTCCATAATTATTCTCTTGTTGAAGTGTTCAGTTTTGGAGATTAACTTGGTTCCTTCAAAATTAATTTCATGTCCTGTAGCTTTTTTTTTTTTTAAGAAAATGTTTTTTAATTTTAGTTTAAAACAGGTACAGCATCTTTCTTTACATCTGTAGAAAATGTATCAACCAATTACAGATAAGTTTTGGTACATCTCCTCCACAGTCAACCAACATAAGTCATATTAACTCAAGCATTATTATATATCCATTTTCATTTAACTGTAATTATTATTTAGAAATATTGATAAAAGTAATAATCTTGAACAATACCTGCCCACACCGGTGGGAAAGGAAAAAAAAAAGGACAAATAAAAAATAAAAATTAAGATAAAAAATAAAAAATAAAAATAATACAAAAAAAGACAAAAACGACAAGAGACAAGGCAGGAAAACAAAACAAAACACAGGTGTCTATTATGAAAAAAAAAAGAAGTATATCAACTGGTTACAACATGCTTTGGTGCTTCTCTTCCATTAACTCATATTAATTCAAATATCTTGACTCGAATATTTACCATATCAACATCATTATACCTCCAGTTTTAATTACCTATGGTTATTTAAACATCCTTCATCCTTAGCTATGCTAAAGAATTAATCCATAACACATGCTGACAATTCATTTACTTATTTGTAAAATCCTCTATTATCATCAAATCCTCATATCCTATTTTAGCTGGACATCCATAATATTTAATTATATCATATATCATAACATTTTCCAAGTATTGATTAACATTTGATTGTATGTATTTTATTTAGTTTTTTAATAGTGATAATTATTGTAGTTAATACTCTTTATGTATAATCTAAAGATGTTTTCTCATATCCAATTGTTAGTTATCATATCAACTCCACATTATATACATTACTATCAATATCAATTATTATTCAACTATATCTGTTACAAGAAAAAGCAATTAGGTTTAAATAGTTTTCAATTGTATTCTTCAATCTATCAGCCAGTTCCAAATTATATATATTACTATCCATATCAGTCATTATTCAGCTATATCTATTACACATTAAAGTAATCAGATTTAGCTAATTTTAAATTACGTTCTTCCATCTGTCAGCCAGTGTCTCTCCAATAGCAAGATCTTCTCAAGCCAATTGCCACGCGTTGGATAAATTTACCAAATGTTTTCATAAGCAAATCCAGACAAAGATATTTTGGCACCTTTGGACTCTGAATGTCAGTGATGAAATAATAATGTTGTCCTGGGCTTGTAAAATTTTCCAAATTAACTTTAATTCTCAAGGGTGGATTTTCCATTCCTCCTACACTCTGTCTCTTTAAATGAGTCTTTAAATGGAAGAAGGCGGGGCTTAGCAGTGAGAAGATGGAGTTTCAGGCTACTCCTGAAATTCCTCTATACCGAAGGATTTTTGGACGGGTTCTTTGAACTCTAGCTGTCCCGTAGACGACAGTGAAGGTGAGGAGAGACCCAGGACCTCAGAGACACCCGCAAGTGTCTGGGGGGGGGGGTATTAACTCCTCGTGCCAATTCCTTTTTGGATTAGCTGCGTGCTAACTGAAACTGCAGGTTGCCCCTAAGAATGGTAGAAGTGATGTCATCTGGTAAGCTGATTTTATTATTCAAGAGAGACTGTCCGCATTAAAAACTTAAGCTAACTGAAACCAAAGAACAGGAAAATTTAGCGGCGAATTGGCTTTTTTTAATGGATTTATGGCTGGTGGTTACTTTACTTCTTAAATGCTTCAAGAAACTCCTCGACATCCTCCCTCCTCTGAATCTCCCTAAGTGGATCGTAAAATTTATTTTCTACTAATTAGCCCGTCACGATTCGACATTTTTATTACTTTATTACTTGGCTCTGTTTATGATCAGATAAGATTGCACAGCCTGTAAGAGACTAAGAAAAGTGTTTCAAAGTCTGTGGGGAAAAAAAAAGAGCTTGCAATTTTTAACTGCGACACATCATGGCGTCCCAAAATACCTCTAAGATTTCATTTCAGATTCCTTTTTCCGCATGTAGAGGACTTTTTGACTCTTATCAAAGGCTGGAAAGAAAATTGGATCATCTGATTTTAAAATATGAAGTAAAAACTGAAATCGTTGAATGTTTAAATGTTCCTGAAATACAAATGGAAAATGTGAGAAATGGTGTCTGGTCTATCTCAGAGGAAGAAAGGAGGGGGGGAGCTATAAACATGTCCTGTAGCTTTAAGGTGCTGGAAAAGGGAGGAAGTTTTTTTCTTTTTTTCTTACTGCATTCTTGTGTTCTGCAATGTGTGCATTTATTCTCCTGTTAGTTTGTCCTATGTACGTTGCAGGGCAGATATTTTATGGTATTTCGTAGACTCCTTGATTTTCTAGATGGATCTTCCGGTGCTGTTACTTATCCTAGCAAAGTTTTTTCTTGCAAATTTAAGAGTATGTGAAGGAGTTCTTTTTTACTATTCTCCTGTGCAACCATCATGAAGGATACTAACCGGATCCCTAATGGTGGGCCATCCCAATGAATGGAAAAAATAGTGAAGAACATGGTTACCTTTCTGCCTGTGAACTTCCTGTATTTGTGCATGTGTGCATGTGCATGCACACACACAGGCCTCAATATTCCAGTTCAGGATGAGTAAACTGTACGGAACAGTTTGGTCTGAAAGAGCAGGTCCTAAATGGCAAGACTTAAAAAGATTTATAGATCAAAAGCAGCACTTTGAATTGTTCTCAGAAGCCTCTCAAAATTAATACAGTGCCCATCACACTTGTATTTACATGATTATTATTATATAAATATATCACATCACTTAGAAATCTTTTTAGGAAAGGAAGAAACAATTTGTGCATTTTTATCATAACAATAGGCACATCATCAAGGATTCTGGAATTACTGCTATATATTTTTTTATTGGACCATTCATTGTGGTTATAAATTGTAATTATCTCTTTCAAAAAACTCAGTAATGAAAATTTACTGCTATAATTTTAATTAGGTGTGCATAAGTACATGTCTGAATGTACACATAACATACTAAATAGAGCTGAATTTGCCTTCAACCACTAGTTATGGCTTCATACTAACATCAGAATAAAAATTTTAAAACCCTGTATCAATAAAGATAAAAAAGTACCTGTGATGAAATTAACAATGGGAGTTCTTATTGATGTTACTATAGTTCAAGGAACTATTGTGAGATCTCTTTATGCCAAAGGTATGTTTACCAGCAAGAAATGAGGAAAATGAAGAAACCACAAAGTTGCTATTATTGGTTTAACAGTTATGCATCGTTCATAACAGGGACGTGGAGTCACTAGAGGCAGGGGAGGTGTGGCCTCACCAGTCATGAGGAAAAGGAAAGAATTTTAAAGAATTTTTAAAAAATAATTAAAGCCAAGGTAGTTGCTGCCAGACTCCAAGTCACAGTAACTTGGAGTCTGCTTAGTGTTAACTATAGGAGGAGGCAAGAGAACTATGGGCTTCCTGTGCATAAGGAATTTTTTGCCTTTTAAGAGTTAAGCAAGGGTTAAAAAGCGAAAAATTTCGTATGCAAAGGAGGCACATGATTATCCCGCCTCCTGATCTAGGAGCAGCGAATCATGCCTTGCACACGTACCTGTGTTGGAAAAGTTCATGCTCTGAGCAAGTTCAACTCTCCACTTTGCATTGCGGGAGCCGCCAAGAGCAGAACCATCTATAGCAGTGATGGCGAACCTATGACACGCGTGTCAGTGCTGACACGTGTAGTCATTTGGGGTGACACGCACAGGATTTCATGCGATTCATCCTCGGCTCCTGCACGGCCGCTGAGGATGAAAGAATCTGTGCTGGAGGAACGGGGGGGGGTGGGACGTGTGATCTCCCCCGCCCACACTCACTTACTGTATCGCCGCCGCCCCTTTCTGAGTGCAGGGGCTGCTGGTAAGGCGTGCGTGCCGTGCGCACACACGTCATCAGCGCGGTGAGGGAGGACCCGCAGGAGAGGAGCACGGGAACAGTGCGCGCCTCTCTCCAGTCAGGCCGGCACAGAGAGTCTACTCCTGGGACTGTCGGTTACGACTGCACCACAGCAGGGAACAGCGGAGTGCCAACGGGAACTGTGAGCGCCATTAGCAGCAACTATTGGGGTGCCATGGACTTGTAATTGCCCACAATAACTGAGATAAGTGAGGGGGAGGTTGTGTTAGCTTGTTAGGCTAGTTAACCCCTAATTGGCTATCTATAATTCTATCTGCTGTCACTGGCCCACTGATGGAGCACCCAAAAAATAAAAAATAAAGGTTAAGTAAAGGGAGTGGTAGTGGCAGTGGCCGACCCTTTCAAGAGACATGGAGCGAGATGTATGGCATTATAGAAAAAAATGGCGGATCATTTTGCGTTCTATGTACTGAAACGGTAGTAAGCAGAACGTGGAATATAAATAGACATTTTGAAACTAATCATTCCCAGCTCTTGGAAAAAAGTGAGGATGAAAGGAGGGAATACATTTCCAGGAAGCTACACCTTTATAAGAGCCAATCTAACTCCATCCTTAAATTTATGAAAGGCTCTACAAATTTAAACTCTGCAAGTTTGAGCATTGCTCACTCCATAGCTCAGCATGCAAAAGCGCTTAACAAAGAAGTTACTAAGCAGGTATGTTAAATAATTTGTTTTTGGTTTATTAAATACAATTATATATTGCAATTATACATTTTTGTAGTTTAAACTATAAATTGCGCAAAATTATGTTTTTGTCGAAGTGACACACAACGCAAGTTATGCTCGATTTTTTGCCGATTTTTGACACACCACTCCAAAAAGGTTGCCCATCACTGATCTATAGTCAGAAGACTTAGAGGTCTCTAATTTCAAAAATTCTCCCTTAAGCATGATTAAGTCTGCATTAAGACATTATTGTTATTATCATCCTCGACATGGGAAATTAAAGCAATCTGCATATGGAAGCCACTTGGGAATTTATGGCCAACAAACATGGTAAGTGAATATGGGGCTACTGAGAAGTAAAGTCCACAGACTTAACTGCTGGGCTGGCTGCAGGCCGGGGCGGTGGGCGGGCAGGGGCCTCAGCGGCGGCAGGGCACTTTGCATCACGGGAGCCAAGCGCCTTTGCTGCAGACCCAGGTATGGTGCTGGGCTGGCCCGGGTCTGCAGCAAAAACGCTTGGTGACTCCTGCGATGCAAAGTGCCCCACTGCCACCGAGGCCGACATTCGCACCACCGCCGATGCCGCCATCCACCCACTGCCCCGGCCTGCAGCCAGCCCAGCACTGTGCTGGGCTGACTGCAGGCTGGGGCAGCGGGCGGGCGGCGGCATTGGCGGCAGCAGGGCACTTTGTGTCACGGGAACTTCATCGGCCGCCGCTGCCGCTTCCTCAGCTGCTGCCGTTTTCCCCTCTGCCCTGGCCATGGCTTATGCCACGTTTGGAGTGCTGCCCTTGGGCAAGACGCAGAACCCAGAGTCCCTGCTGGACATCGTGGCATGGCGTGTGGCAGAGAAGTGGTCCTTCCAGTGGGTGGAGGAGTGGTTCGAGCTCATCCCGGAGCCTGTGTAGCGCCGCATTGTCTACTGGTCTTTCTCCCCGCACCGGCCCTCCCCCTCCCAGTAGCTTCTCTTTTAAATCTCTTTTTGCCTGCTGTCAAGCCGCTTTTTTTCTTTTTGCCTCACCAGCCATAAGCTTCACCTCACATCATTGGTTCATAATCCTAAACCAGACAAACCTCATGCCAGTTTAGCATAAAGTGCAAAGCACTTTATCCATGGGGGCATATTCTTTGCTTCATATTTCTGTTGGCATTCCCCTTCTATGTAAATCATCCATTTTACTTGGGAAATGTCAGAAAGAATAGAAATGTGATGATTTCCAAAATGAGAATATACCCCAAATTAGTAGGATTACATGCTCATTATTGATTACATTTAAAGGAGTTATCTTCTTGGAAAGTCCAGATATTAAGACTGTGGTACTTTGGGAAATATAATAGCTATCTCTTATTTCATGAATGTTTTACCGTAATTGATCAACTCTTTTTTCTGTTTCAAGTAATGACTGTCTGTATTTCTTATTTGATGCACAGTATTATGGGATTGAAATCAATCAGAAGTTAATAATCTCAATCAAAAATTTGGGGTTTTTTAGATTAAAAAAAATGATGGAACAATTTCCTTTTATTTTCAGTATCACATCACAGTCACAGTTGGTCTCAACTTATTTTTTCAGTATCTTGATTTTTATCTAAATTTGTCCATAAATAATATTTATATTATTGCTATATCACATTATGCTCTATGAATACTATGAATTCTTACAAATAGTTACCTCAATAAATACATCAATATTCAATTGTCGGTTTTCTAAAACAGATGTAAAAAGCTCTTGAAATCCCCTATTGCCTTAAAAATAGACAGGCTGTGAATTTAATAGTTGCCCTTTAAAAAGTAAACAAGGAAGGAAATCTTGGAAAAAAGAAGAGGGGCTTCCTAATTCTTTCCCCCTTTTTCTCCCCTTTTGTATAACATTGTCTACCATGAAAGATAATAGAGCATATAGGAAAATTTTAACCATCAAATAGAGAAGCTTTAGTAATATATAGAGTAGGACCACCTTTGTAGTCATTTTAGGCATAACACAGTGCAGAACAAAACCTAAACTATTAGGATAAGCTGCTGATATATTATCACTCATTGATAATTATGTATTTTCTATGCTGAAACTTACTGCACTTATGCAGCAGTCATTAGTGATTTCTCACATTTCTTGATTAAGTTCTATATATGCTAAATTGACAAAACAAATTTACAGTAATAAAAATTTATAGTGGATTTTAATTTTTTATCAAATTATTTTAAATATTTAGACATATTTAAACTGTTATCAATAATTAGCACAAGTAAAATGTTCTGTTAGAAAAGCACATTCTGAAGAAGTTGAAATAGGGGCATGATTTTGACTTTTGTTCATGTGATAAATTCATACTATATACATAAAGCCCTGATTAAAATATACACTTTTTTTAAAAAAATGTATTTTATTCAGATTAAAATACAAAAGAAAAAAATTCACAAAGACCAAACAAAATTAGACATGAACATAAAACATGTGAACTAAAAATAACAAAAGACAAAAGGCACATTATGTCTTTTGGTCTTTTATTCTTTTTAAAGTATCAACTATTTTTTTCTCTTTTGGGCAGACATGGACAATTAGGATTATTCATATTTTGATCAATTGATTGCCAATCACATTTCCAAAACATAGGATTTCTTGCAAGTGGAGGTTGAATCATCTAAAGCAAAAGAATGAATTATATAAACCAAAACTTGCAATAGGTAAAGGTTCCCCTCGTACATATGTGCTAGTCATTATCAACTCTAGGGGTGCTCATCTCCATTTCAAAGCTGAAGAGCTAGTGCTGTCCGAAGACATCTCCGTGGTCATGTGGCCGGCATGAGTAAATGGCGAAGGGGCATGCAACGCTGTTACCTTCCTAACAAAGGTGGTCCCTATTTTATACTTGTGTTTTAAGTGCTTTCAAACTGCTAGGTTGACAGAAGCTGGGACAAGTAATGGGAGCTCACTCCATTACGCGGCACCAGGGATTCGAACCACAGAACTGTCGACCTTTCTGATCAACAAGCTCAGCACTTTAGCCACTGAGCCACCACATCCTTAACCTGCAATACAGAACAATTAAAGGTTATCATTAAGGCAAATATTTATTTATTTATAGGAACTTTGAAATAACCTTCTAAAATACCCATTATTAATAAATCAGTGGCAAAGATTCTTAAAAAGTATTGCATGTTACTTATGGTATCATTTTGCACTTTATTTCACTTGCTGGAAAATAGTTAAAAGTAACTGATTATTAATTTCATTATATTGAAAGTATACAATTGATGAGGGGACACTTATATGACAGGGGCTTGTTCTATTAAAATTTCATTTTTTCATTTGATAGTTATATAATGGCTAATATGATGACACAAATATCATTAGAGTATGTTTATGAATGTGTTGTTTAATTATATATGAAGTACATGGGGAATATAGATTTATTGCACTCAGGGGCTAGGAAATAAAGTCACCAAACAATGCTAGCAAACTCAGTCTTAAAATCTTGAATTATAGATATCTGTTTACTATCCATTTTGAGTAGGATTTTTATTGATGTATTGCCAGGACTGATTATTATTATTTTTTCTGCAAAGTATAAAGTGTAAAATAGGCTGAAATGTATAGCAATAGCAATAGCAGTTAGACTTATATACCGCTTCATAGGGCTTTCAGCCCCCTCTAAGCGGTTTACAGAGTCAGCATATTGCCCCCACAGTCTGGGTCCTCATTTCACCCACCTCGGAAGGATGGAAGGCTGAGTCAACCTTGAGCCAGTGAGATTAGAACTGCCGAACTGCAGATAGCAGTCAGCTGAAGTGGCCTGCAGTACTGCACTCTAACCACTGCGCCACCTCGGTGATGTAGTTTTTATGTCTTGTTCTTTTTTTATTTTTTTGTGGTTTCCTTTTTCTGTGGGCTAAAAATATTGTGCTGTTTCTGAATGGTCTGACTTAAATGCTCCCTCGGGGTATAAATAACCCATTTCCTCTTAATCCTCTGAAACTGCGATCAGACCATTTTTTCCAAAATCTTTCATGTGAAGGTAAATTTGGAAACTGACTGATAATTGTCCAGTATGGAGAGATCTAATGATGGACAATTGAGGAGGATGTATAGCACCAGCTCCTTCAAGCTGGAGGGGCCATCCTGTCCCTGAAAAGGAAGATGCTGCTGCATAACACATCCCTTAGTCATCTCCCAGACCACCTTCTCAACTCAGAAGGGGTCAGGATCTAACAGACAGATGTTGGAACTGACAGATTAGAGAACCTTGTTCTCTCCCTTGGCAATGACCTAGCAGTTAGACTTATAGCAGTTAGACTTATATACCGCTTCATAGGGCTTTCAGCCCTCTCTAAGCAGTTTACAGAGTCAGCATATTGTCCCCAACAACAATCCGGGTCCTCATTTTACCCACCTCGGAAGGATGGAAGGCTGAGTCAACCCTGAGCCGGTGAGATTTGAACAGCAGAACTGCAGAACTGCAGTCAGCTGAAGTAGCCTGCAGCGCTGCATTTAACCACTGCGCCACCTCGGCTCTTACTCCTAATGTTTGACCTAATCAAACATTCAGATAATCTCAAAAAATTGTTTCCCATGCAACTCACTTTGAACTGCCCAGTCATAGTCCAACTCCAACTGAATCTGAATGACTTTAGCTTAACAAAGAATGTTCTTCATTATGGCCTTGCAGATAATCCTGTATCCTTGTTCTCACAAGATCACTCAGCAACTATCAGTGGACATAAAAAAGGGTGCAGAAATATAGATTCAAACATAGATTCAATATTCAGTCAAATGGTGCTTCAAGCATTGCTTCTAGTGCTTCATCTTCTTGGAAAACCACAATTACAAAGGAATGGCTACATAAAAGTAATCTGTCAAAGATTCAATCATCTTCTTTTCCAGGCTATAACCAAGACCTCAGCCAAACTGCCTGCCAGAACTATGGGGAAAATCCCCAAATCCCCCTGGGACTCAATATGTTCCATTAGTTATTAGTGGAGTGAAGTAATCTAACATGACCTGTCATGTTCCCCATGTTCCTTGCCTTTCTCTTATGTCCCACTAAATAGCATCGGAAACCAAAGAACCTACTTAGAACAAAGCATATTTTTAAACATTATTGTAACAGGCTTCTGATGACTTAGTAGTACTCAACCACCCCTCATTTTCTATGTTTAAAGACTCCTCATCTTATACAATAAAAAATTTAACGTCATCAGTTTATTTTGTTCCACTTTTTTTTAATATTGTTGAAATGGATGACTAACTCATTATAAATTCATATTATAGACCACAGGATAGCTTCTGTTTGGTATAAATTTCCAAATATTTTTGGCCAAATAGGAAGTATATCCTTCTCATTTATTCTGGAAAAAAAATAACAGTATATGCCATATGTACTTGTATATTATTATTTTTTTCCTTAAAGAAAAACACAATGGTATCTTTCTGTTGTGACATGATCTATGTTGTCTCATCAACATTTAAATTACTTTTCTGCATGTACACTCTCTAGACCTACCTGAGCATTACTCAGTGTCATTTTACTCTTTATTTGATAAAAAAAAATGTATATACGTATATATACATAGATCTGTTTCCATACTGCAATTTGTTAGACTGTCAGAACATGTTTTCTCCCATCCATCCATTTCACTTCCTATCTACTTTTATTCTTTGGGGGAGGAGGGAATCTAGTCCAGAATATCATTCATTCATTCATTCATTCATTCATTCATTCATTCATTCATTCATTCATTCATTTATCTATCCATCCATCCATCCATTCGTTACTTTTTAAATAATTAGTGATGATTCAACAGCTATTCAAAAGTTTTCATCTTCATGTGAATGATATTTGCACATATTCACACATATTCATATCTGTAATGAAAGAAGGAAAAGGCAGAGTTTAAGATGACTGCTGAATGACCATCCTTCCATCCACCTCATTGAAGAGGTCCTAAGACAGGTGTGTCAAACTCGATTGCATTGTGGGCCATATTATGATGCATTGCAATGTTTTTTGCCTTTATGGATCCAAGGTAGGTGTGGCCTGCACAAGTTGTATCCATTATGTGGGCCACCAGTTTGACATACCTCCTCTAAGACATGATTATTTAAGAAAATGTTCTTGAAAAATGTTCTTTGTATTTCTATTTTCTGATATGAGTATACATATACACAAGCAGCACACACTTCCTGCTTACATGGCTCACCAGGACACAGTACATAATCAATTTTGACCTATATTGGGACTTTTGGATATACATAGTAAGATCTTTTCATATGCTTCTAATCCTCCACCTGGTATGAATGTAGTATGTCTAATGAACCTATTGGTGTACATCTCATAAATGCAAATATAAGAGGATAATTATCCAGTATACACCCTGGTGGTCAACAAAGTAAAAGTACCTTTTTCCAAGGCATTGGATATACCATGGAACACAGTGAAGACAATTATCAATAAGTGGAGAAATTATGGCACAACAGTGACATTACCAAGCCTTACTTTTCTTTGGTCTGTATTGATTGGCAGCCTAGCAGCTGTGAGGCAGGTTGGGCTGAGAGAGAGAGTGACAGCCAAGATCAGTCAGCTAGCTTTCATGGCTAAGACTGGACTAGAATTCCCAGTCTCAATTGTAGTCTGATGCCTTAACCACTAGATCAAACCAACTCTCTCTCTCTATTAGATCTGTCTTTTTATACTTGCAAATTGCTGAGAAATTTGTGGCTATCCAGTTTAAAATATTTTATTCATTAAGGAGAACAAATAATTAGTGGCAAAAACCTTTAGTCCTTAAGAGCATCAATTTTGCTAGATTTCATATGTTTAATGGCATTTTAAAAATTACCCCATTGTAAAAGGATCAGTATAATAATAATAATACTGTTGAAGTTCCTGCCATTACAGTTTAAAAACTATTGGTATGCTACCTGATTGGGTGCTACTTTGTGACACTGTTCTACCTTCTTTCTATTACTGTTCATTTCTATTCATGTTTCAAGGTTTCTTGGTGGTGTTGATCATGCCCATATTTTCAGTGATTTCCTGCCATGTGCTGTATTGTTCTTTAATCAACATGACTGCACTTTTTTCCCCTGTAGAAAACACAGCCTTATTTTTTGTCATCTATCTCTCTACACATTTAACTGTTCATATAGCCATTTATTTAATTTGCATGACATATAATCCATAATAGACTCTCTGCAGATTTATATAAATCAACAATTAAAACACCCATGGCAAGCTATTCACTGAAAATCCAAAAGCATAAAAGAGCATGCCTGCAGTAGTCATATTAAGAATAAAACATCCATAAAACTTCCCTAGTAAACAATAAAAATATACGTCCCAAATATATTACAGTAAATGAATAAGGCACTCATTAGACATAATCCCAGAGGAATTCACAAATAATTTCCATTAGTGTTAGAGATTATAGGAGCAACCTCCATACAAGTTGACCATCAGCCACCATATGCCTTTGGAGTAGCTCAGACCTCCCCATTTTCTAGAAGACTTATGGGGTCCAATGTAAGTGAAGGCTATTCCATGTTTTTGGTGCCATCGTTAAGAATCAGCAGTTCCATTAAGAGATACTGGTAATAACGTTTAAACTCCCAATGATTTAGTAGTAAAATAATGTGGTTAGAAATGTATGCTCTTTGAACAGATTAGATAGCTTGTTAACCAACAATAGATATTATATTAAGAAATACATTCTGGTTGAATCAAAGGGACAATACTAATTGGAAAATATTTTTAAAAATTGAGAAGCAGGAAAGTTGTTCATTTCCTTCTAACTTTAGGTGTAAGTCGGTGATAACTGGTAAATCTAGCAAGGCATAATCAGAGATAATCATCTGGCTGCATATATAGCAAATCACTGTAAACCTTTGATTAACTTTGTCATCAGAAGAGAGTTCTATCTCTTTGAGCAGAATTGGGCAGAATTGTGCATCATTTGTTTGTGTTCTTTTTGAAGGAAAGGTTCTACAGCTTGTATTTTACTTGTCAAGAGCATGAGAAAGATAATAAAGGCATTAGTGCAGCAAAGTCCCATCAGACAATCATTTTGATGTTAATGTACATTCTGCAATATCCAGTACAATATTTCAAGGAGTTTTTTTCATCGCCCTTTCTAATGATAGCTATTAGTCTGGAAGAAATTTTTAAAAGAAAAGGAGGTAGAGAAAGAGAAAGTTAAGTGAGGAGCATATGGCAAAAAACATTAAGGAAACAGTAAATTATGTAAATCTATTGGAAGAAAAGAACCAACTACGGAGAAGGTTGGGACTTAGACAAAAAGGCAATTAAATTACAAAAAAGGCTTTACACAGCAACTAATGCAAGCAATCAAGCAGTTTGGTTGCCATTCTGAATTCAGATTAATGAAAAAAGAGAGATAAGATATAGACTTTATTGTCAATTTTTATTGTGAGCACACTGGCCCACATTAAAAATGAAATTCTGTTGGCCTGCTCTCAAAAGAAACTATATATCTACCCATACCCATACACAACACATATATATATATATATATATATATATGCTACATACATACACCAACACACACATGCACACACACATATGCATTTTAAATACATAGTGGAAAGAGGAATTACCAATTACCTCCAACAGACCTATTAGATCCCACAGATTAGGCCTCCTCCGAATTCCATCTACCGGCCAATGCCGATTGTCTACCACCCGGAGGAGGGCCTTCTCTGTGGACCCCCACCACCCCCACCACCCTTCAGGCTTTCCGCAAAGCCCTTAAAACCTGGCTGTTCCGACAGGCCTGGGGCTGACGAGTTCCCGTCCCCGCTCGAATTGTGTGGCTGTTGATTGTTTTTAAATTCTTTTTGTAGTGCTTGTTTGTTGTTTTTTGCTTGTCTGTATCCCCTACCTTTGGATTGTGAGCCGCCCTGAGTCCCTCCAGGAATAGGGCGGCATATAAGTGCAATAAATTCAATTCAATTCAACTTTTTTTTAAAAAAAAAGTTTTTTTTATTTTTAATCTCTTATACAATTACAGGTATACATTCACATAGTCATTGTTCTTATTTGTATTTATCACTTTTATACATTTGTTTTCCCATATAAAAGGTTAAAATATACATTCTGGGTTGCTTTGCTTACCATCCCATACACCTATTTTATCACCACCCTACTTTCCCTTTCTTTTCTCCCTTCCTCCCTTCTCTACTTCCTTCCTTCTCTCCTTTCCCTTTCCTTCTTCCCTTGCCTCTCCCCTACTCCTCTCTTCCTCTTCCTGTTCCTACCCTTTCTCCTTCTTGTGGAAAGAGGAAACTTGAAGGGGAAAAAACCCTAAAACAAGGCACCTAATCTCTGATGGAAAAAAAAGTGAAATAACAAGACTCTGTGAAATACTCAGGGCTCCACCTGACAGAAAGTAATAAAGATATTTTTCCAAACAATTGCGACAAATTAAGAAAAGAAATAAAACAAGATCTTGAAATGAGAAGTCTGAAACTCTCCTGACTAGGATGAATTGCAGTAATAACAATGGATAGATTGTATTAAGCAAATTGAAATTTATATTCCAAATGGTACCAATTCCAATTTCAGACAAAAACCAGTAGGATTGGTAAAGAAAAGTCTATTCATTGAAATTCTACAAAATTGAAAGGAAAGAGGTAAACTGGCATTCTCCAGTCTACGATTGTATTGTAAAGTAAGCTGCATATCATAGCTAAGAAAATGGATAAGATCTCCCTTCAGTAGAACATCATTAATAGAAGGAGCAGGTTTAATTAGCTATGAAGAGACAAAAGAGGGGGGGGGAATTGAACAGACATAAGAAGTTGAAGCCTACTGAAAATCTGGCTAATTCAAAAGGAAGGAAGGAAGGAACGAACAAATGAAGGAAGGAATGAAGGAAATAGGGAGGGAGGAAGGAATGAAGGAAGAGAGAAAGGAAGTAAGAAAAGGAGGAAGGAGGAAGGAAGGAAGGAGATAGCAATTTCATCATTCTTTTGGTGAAGTAAAGCTGACATTCTTTGCCAAGCAAGTCTTCCAGCCACCTTTTGGAGGTAAAAATCCAGGGAGAGAGTGGGGAGGCAGCATGGAAATAGCAACAGCAATAGAACTTAGACTTATATACTGCTCCATTGTGCTTTACAACACTCTCTGAACAGTTTACAGTGTCAGCATATTGCCCCCAACAATTTGGATCCTCATTTTACTAACCTCAGAAGGTTGAAAGGCTGAGTCAACCTTGAGCCGGTCAGGATCAAACTTGCTGTGGGGAGAATTAGCCTACAATACTGCATTATAATCACTGCACCACTAGCTGTAAGGTAAGATAACTGTATGTGATGACCCAGAGCAAGTCATGGAAGCAACACAGCCAGAGAACAGTTCTAACTCCTCTTTACTGGTGCAACTTTTCCACAAGCATTTCCATGTTTACTGCAAGTCTGGAAGCAAAGCTCTCTCACATACCTTCAACAGACTCTAGATGCAAGCAATCCAGCAAGCAAAGGCAGCAACCAAGGCAAGAAATCTAGCATGGCAGGTAAACCAGGTAAGGCACACAAGATAAAGCACAGCAAAATCCAGATGTCGGCAACTGCACATGAGGCTCCACAGATTCCCATCCCAACAGTGTCTCGTTAAATTTCATTCCCCAGGTGAGCTTTGTGAAGACAGGTGAGGTGCCCTCCTCCCACGTCATTGGTTGTTCTGCACTGCTCCCACCACTTCTCCATTCTTTCTGCTGGGGGGATCAGGTGGGAGGTAATTGCTCATTGTTGGAGCTATGTTGCTGCTCTGCTCCACGGTCTGCCCTGTCCTCCTCCCTCACCTGGTCATCCTGTGCCCCTTTCCCCTTCCCAGGCCCGAGGGATCTGGGACTGCCTTGTCCTGCTTCTCTGGTCCTTCCTCCATTAGCCCTAGCTCTGTCTTGTCTTCCTCCTCAGACTCAGGCTCCAACAGGGCGATGAGAATATATCAATCTGTACTTGTATACACTGGCATTATATATTGAGATATATTCAAATAACAGAAACAGTTTAATGCACAAAAACTGTACAATAAGGGAGAAATTTACCATGGTGAATTTATATACAAATAACTAGAAAAATAAAAAGTAATCCCCCCCAAAAAAGAAGGAACTTTGAGAAAGATGACAGAATTTAGAAGGCTTACATAAAACCAAGATCATTTATGAGGACGTATTTGTAAATTGGAATATGAATCAGAGATAGAAGAAATTTTAAACTGTATGACTAAAATGAATGCAAACTGTGAAAGAAATAATCACAGTAGTTCAATGAAAAGAGTAACAATATCACAGAAGGGACCTTGGAGGTATACTGGTTCAACCCCCTGTTCAGGCAGAAACCATATGCCATTAAATAATTTTCTAATATCTTCTTAAAAATCTCCAGTGTTGGAGCATTCACAGTTTCTGGAGACAACTCATTCCACTGATTAATTGTTCTAACTGTCTGGATTATTTTCCATCTATTCCTTCCTGTCCTGCCTTCAGATACTTGAGAGAATAGGCTGACTCCCTCTTCTTTGTGGCAGTCCCTTAGATATTGGAATTCAGCTGTTATGTCACCCCTAGGCCTTCTTTTCATTAAACTAGGCATATCCAAATCCTGCAACAGTTCTTCATATGTTTTAGCAATGGAAAAAATCAATAAAAATTAGTCCAAGCTACAATTTATGGGGAAACTTGTATTAAATGTTCTCCATGTGGTATACAGCCCCATCAATAATTGCCAAGATGTATAAAGCATATAGCAACAAATGCTGAAAATGACATAATAAAGAAGAAACAATTTATCATGTGTAGTGATTGTATTAAAAAAAATCTAAAATATTGGAAAGAAATACATTAAGAATTAAATTAAATTTGAACAGACATTTCTATTAGTTGTGACTACGGAAAACATATGAAAAATGTTACAATTCAAAAAGATACATGTTGACTCTAGCAGAATAAACCTTGCACAGCATTATAAAATATGCTATGCCAACAATAACAAACAATAATAAGAAAGTATGTTGTGCTATGTCTAGCTACACAATGAAGTTTAACAAAATTCAAGCATGATTGGCATTCAACTCATAACAAAGCAAGGCAGATTTAGATAAATTAAATATATTTTAGGACTCAAATTGAAACCAGGAACATTACTAATAATTCAAAGTAATGTGGATCTTAGTTGGAGATACAAAAAAGGGGAAGGGGGAGGATATAATTTACTATGGGCTTCTATCTATCTATCTATCTATCTATCTATCTATCTATCTATCTATCTATCTATCTATCTATCTATCTACCTACCTACCTACCTACCTACCTACCTACCTACCTATCATCTATCTATTTCAATTCAAATATAGAAGTGTTCTTTATTATCGTGCTTTTGTCTTCATAATTTTTTTTTTGTATTCCAATATTTTAACAATGAATGCATAGTAAAAAAGAGAAAAGGTGATGTGGTGATTGCAAGGAAACTCCATGATTTTTTTTGTAACTATTTTTACTACAGAAGATATGGGGAAACACCTGAACTTGTAATGACTCCTGAGGCATGCATGTTGTAAGGTATGGACTTGAGGAATCAAAGCAAATTGAAATAATAAGAGAAGATATTCAAGATTGTACTAAATCCCTGGAACCTAACAACATCCACCTGAGAGTTCTTAAAGAACTCAAATATGAAATTGCTGGCTAAGGTTCAGTGCTAGAAAACTGAAAGGTAGCCAAAGTGATGTCAAGTTTAAAAAAGGAACCCAGGGAAGAGCCAGGAAATTATAGGCCAATCAGATAATGGCCCTTTTGAACAAATTGATTGAATTGGTATAAAACTATGAAGCATATAAAGAGACAATCTTTCTGAAGGAAAATCAATACGGATTCTGCAAAGGCAAATCTTGCTTCCATCACCTTCTACAGGATAGGTGGATTTGTTTTTCTTTAAAATGGATGCAGATTACCATTTAGGCATGCTATATTTAATGAAGCTCCTCATCAAAGCTTTTGAGTAAATGGTCATAGATTAAGTGAAGCTTTCCTTGGATAGATTACTAAAGAGTTTGTTATCTTTCAACTTTCAAATCTAAATAGAAAGAACTGGAGTCTTGTTTCAGACTTCAAATTCATATACACTCAGTTGCTAGGTGAAAGTAGCAAGATACTCAAGGCTGAATAGATTATGACAGACAAGAAAAAGGATAGATAGGTAGTCGTGCTTAACAACTGATCCCTTAACAAACATTTGAAGTTACAACAGGAGAGCCAGTTTGGTCTACTGATTAAAGCATCAAGCTAGAAAGCAGGAGACTATGAGTTCAAGTCCTACCTTAGCCATAAAAATCAGCTGAATGACACTGGACCAGACACTCTCTCTCACCCTAAGCTACCTCCCAGGGTTATTGTTGTTGTTGGGAAAATAGGAGGAAGGTGTGTGAATATGTTCATAGTCTTGAGGTATTTGTAAAAATGAGAAAGGTAGAATACAAATTAAATTAATAGATAAATATAATAAATGACAGGCCTTAATGAGGAGTCCTTGGTGCTTTTTGAGGTTGGTTGTTTTGTTGCAGACATTTCATTACCCATCAGCGATCTTCAATGACCCATTATTTCAATCCTGACTGACAAATATTCTCCTTTAGTGTTACTGAACTTACTGAAGACCCAACCCTTGAAATTATGATTGCTACACTTGTTTCCTTAGTCTGACTTTCTACTGGTTCAACTAAAACAGCTTCTTCAATGTCAAAGTCCTGGAACAGTTAGCTTATCTTAGCCTTTCTTCTAGGTAATGAATATGGCATTTGTGGGACATTTACAAACCCAACACTAGAGTAAGAAAGTACTTGTGCTTTTATAAATGCAACAAAGTGAGTACCCAAGAAATAAGTAAGATGAACTAAACCATAACAGGCTTAAATATACATAGAAAATTTAACACCATTAACAAAAAACAGAATAGAGGGGTTAAGAATTAGAGGAATATAATACCCCATGAGGTAACAAAGGAGGACTGAAAAACAAAATTCTGATGTTTGTGCAAATACTGGATTGCATTTAGATGTTTATTATTCCTCAAAGGTCTTTGTCTCCTTTGTAATTTTGTTAATTTTGTTTACTATTGTTAGTTGTTCTTTTGTTTTACTATTTTAATCTTCTAGCTGAAAGAAAGGAATGCAATGCACTTAAAATCCCTTTGGACAGAATGTTATATAAACTCCAATAAACAAACACTCTTTAATTGCCCAATTGGTTCCAATTCTCTCAAGGCTTTTATGCCAGAATTCCAGATCCAGTAAAGTAGCCTGCTCCTATATTTGAAATCTTCTTTTATTATGGCCATTGACCAGAATTGCAAACAAAAACACATTAAAAATGAAAATAAAGTAAAAACAAATCGAGATACGACATTACAATTAGTGGTAGGTAATCAAAGTCTGCCTAATTTTACAGGTATAAAGAAATTTATTTATGTTCAAGGAGAACAAGCAATCCTCAGTTGATAACTACAACTGTACATAAAAGAGATTGGAATCTCCTGGGTGTTTTACCAGGTAAGGAGTTATAAAGTTATAAAGGGTACAATATAGCAAGAAATTAGCATTGACTCCTGGCCACAGAGTTTCAGCTCAGAGGGGACATTTTTGGTCCTGGGGGATTGTAGGAAGAAACAGTTAAAGCATGATGAAATTACTTCTCTTCAGAATTTGGAAACATTTATATGGTGTAAGTATCCAGTAAAAAGGGACTTGATTACTCAGAAAAAAAGTTCTTAGATAGAGCGGACTGATCCTGTTGGGCTTCCAGGACTTTGATACTTTGTTTAAATGTGCTGAGTTGAGTGCATGCTCATAAACTATGATTAGGAATGGCTCCCTGGAAAAATTGAGATGTTGAAATTTGTCTTGAACCATATTGCTTTGCAACTGTACCCAATTAAGAAAGAAGTCAAACCTGTGGGAAGAAATAGCAACTGTAACCAATGTGCTATGATGTAGGTCTGTGCATCTGTTTTAACTTTAGTTACCCCTGCTACCTGGAAGATACCCCTTGGGAATTTAGACTGGATCCTTCCAAGAAGTGTAAAGGAAGTGTAAAATCCTACCTGGGCAGTGGTGAGTTGCAGGTGGTATTCCCCAGTACAGGCGTACTGGTGCCCGCCCGGGGCACCAGGTACTGTTCCGCCCACCAGAGCTGCTTACCTGAATTTGAGCTCTTCAGCACTTCCATGCACGTTAAAGGAGTGCATGGCGCCTGTGCGACACTCCTCTGAGCAGCTGGAGCATTGCAGAGGCTTGCGGAGGCGTCGCAAGAGGTCCATGTGTGTGTGTGCGCACTGCGTGCGTTCATGTGGTGGATGCTGGGCCCCGTTGCAACTGTACTGGTAGCAACAGGATTCAAAACCCACCACTGTCTGGGCATCGAAAAAATAGTTGTGCATGAGCCTTAGCTGACTATAGCTTCAGTGCTGTTGGGATCTTCCAAATAGGACAGAAACTGAAAGCCAACAGTTTATAGAACCCTCTTCTTCCCTGCTAGAGAATATTCTTCCACCCCAGGCTGCTGTTCAGTAGCTGCATTGCTTATGAAAGATGGGATGATATGAACTTAAAAAGGGAGGAGGTAACAATCTTCAAAACTAGATAATGCCTTTTCATAACACAAACACTGATCTTGATCTTCAAACTTTTGACTCCAGTAAAAAATAAGCTGTACCTACTAAATGAGTCCTTTGTAAAATATACTGAGAGTTGCCCTAATAAAAAGCCAAAGCTATAAAGACACCTGCTGGTCACACCAACAAGCAATGAACAGTTAACAGGGAATTTAGAGCTGACTCCACTCCCAAATCTGCTAGGAGAGAAAGAAATAATTGTGGAGGGCTTAACTCTAAAACAGAGTGAACAGAAGGCAATGGGAGTTCAAAGAGGCAGTAATTCTGTCCAAGGACAGAAGGACAAGCTCTTTCATTGCAAAAACTGATAAATCTACTAAGTGCACAATGGATGTCATCTAGAAGAGGCAGCATGCAAATTCTGCTAACATTTAAACAGTCCCTTGAGTGTTTTTTCCCCCAAAATGAAGCCCTTCTTGAGCATCTTCTTGATATTTCCAATACTGGTCTTCTGTAGAGAGATAGATACCCAGTTTTCCAAAGGAGGTATTATCACTTTAAAATCTAAATGTAACCATTTGAATCCAGATAACCTGGGGATGCTTCACTAGCAATGACCTTCAGAAAGAAGAACTATAATCAACAAACTGTATTACCTACAGCTGGAGAATCTGCCTGGAACTCACTGGAAGTAAAGTTGATTGAGTCATTTGGTGCATTGCCAGATTCAGAGTAAGCAGATACCACACAGAGATTGGATGAATTAAGGGAAACATTTGTGACAATACATTCCACAACAAAACCATTAATTAATCTGGCCCTACCAGGCACTCGGGACTTTGGTAATAAACTCAAGTTGCTAATGATGCCACAATCACAAAATATCCAGGCATACCACCAATGGAAAACATTTAATGTCTAACTCAATCCCTGACGGAGCTTGGCAAAATGCTACATTACTTAGAGAATCTAAAGTATGTGGAACCTGAGAAAAAGGCTCATTTCTTGAGTTCATAGAATCCAGGAATGCTTTTAATACCTATACCCTCTTATAGTGTACCTCCCCAATAATATGCCCCCACCCAATACCATCCTTGTGGAGGTTACATGAGGATGCTGGAGATTTTATTGACCAAGGAGAAGAATTCTTATATCAGCAATTAACAAACTTTGAGAGACTGTAAAGGAATGTATGGATGACCCTTGGGGAGATAAGGGAATAGATGCAGCCTAGGAAACAATTAGATAAGAGAGGCAGAAGTCCTCAGTGATTTAACTGTCAAAGAAGAAAAAAACTTAGAAAAGGCCCTTTCAAATGGTACAGATGGTTAAAAGTGGTAGAAGGAAGTTAGTACAATCAGATTTGCAAGATTCTTTTAATGTAGACCTACAATATAGTAGAACAGGTTCATCTAGTTTAGGGGTATCAAACTGGTGGTCCACAGGCCAGATGCATCATGTGGAGGCCACACCTACCCCATCTCCAAGAAGGGAAAAAAGGTCATGAAACCTTTTTTAATGGCAATGTGATGCTGCAAGTTTGACAATCGTGATCTAGTTGTATTTCCTGTCTAATTTATCAGACAGAGCTGGGAGAGATAAAAGTCTAGTTTTGAGTCCGATATTATTCCTGTAATTGCCTCTTCTGATATTGTTATTGCTTTCTCTGAATGCCAAAACACATCCAATTTTCCAACAGCTGATCTTAACTTCAAGCAGTATGTAACAACTTAGGTTCTCACCATTCCTGAGGATCTGCCTCTGGGAACTCAGATTGATACCTCTAAATCTCTTAACAATTGTTTCATGGAATATTGCAAGCTAGAATGCTAAAGCCAGAGACCCCACTTTCATGAATAATGCTGCTGAATTTGACTACCTCCTATTTCAAGAAACCTGGCTAGATAACAGCTTGGGTATAAGTCTTTCTCACTTGTAACAGGTCCTGGAGCAGGATGAGTTACATTGTGTGGGGCTAAAATTTATTTAGAGATGAGATGTGAAAAAACGTGCAAAATGGTAGTCCAGGAGGGGGGAAAAGTTAGATGACATGAATGGATAGTTGAGAATGATATGGAACCATTTAAAGATTCAGAAATATATTAGAATAGAGACTGGTGAGTAATTGCTTAGAAAAAGCAGTTAGCAACAATTTGTAGTTATGATGGTAATGAAAAAGTAACTTTATGATCAATCCTTACATTTACAGTCTTTGCAGGTCTGTAAAACAAAGGTTTAGACATAATCTGAAGTAAGACTATGAGCACAGTCACAGTTTTACTTAATCACCTTGCATAACAATTGAGTTGCCAGTCCCAATTATATTTGCTAAATGAGAACTATTATAGATCTACATCTACACAAGGAAAAATAAAGGATATTAATTTTATCAATATTCATTTAAAAGTATACTTGATTTCTACTGCTATTAATGAAAAAGTGAGAGCATTAATGAGGATGATGAGAAGTTCTAAATGTGGGAGAGCGTTATTTGCTAGTGTCAAGAATAGATCTTGGAGCTGATGTCACAACGGTACAATGTGCAACCTCGGAGCTCCGATATCGCAGTCAACACTTTTGCTGCTGGACGGTCCATCTGGACCTAAACTGTCCCAAAGAGACGGTGACAGGGAAGAGTACGTCTTGTTGATCTCAGGGACATCGCAAAGTCCCTGATTGATCCAAGAGAATCTCTTCTTGCCAGCAACAAAAAGTACAGCCCCAAGCTGCTGAAGTTGGGACAGCTCTGCAATGAGAGGAAAGCAGAAAGAGAAAGTGTGTCCATCTGGTGAGAAAATCTTATTTTTATAAAAGACTGCCCAAAAAAGATTAAATTTAAATTAAACTGGTAAAGAAAGGAAATAAGCGGCGAAACTAAGCATTATTGGACAGTGTCTTATCTTTTTTTTTCTATCAATTGAAGTTTTGTGAACTTTTTTTTTACTTTTTAAAGTGAAAGTATCAGATTTTCTTCTTCTATTTCTTTTTTTACCTATGGATTGAATCTTTTCCTTTATTTCTACAATACTGGTTGGAATGGATTTTTTCTTTTTATTTTGTTTCATTTAAGAACTTTGTTTCTTCTAAGCCTGAAACATAAAGAAGATTTAAAGGAATATAAAGAGGGTAGTAATCTTAGAGGGAAAAGAAGTCACACTGCCATTTGGAGGTTGGAGGTTGAGACCTGGAAACATTGCTTTTCT